>NC_141761.1:47316849-47469772 GCF_982258835.1 Parasteatoda tepidariorum | reverse complement strand
TAAATTTTAAATTTAAAATGTAAATATCTATTCTCTGGTGGTTGCAGCAGACAAACCTGAATTTTGTCATTGAATATTTTGTGTGCTACTAGGTAAGTTTTAATGCCAACTTTTGAAAAGTTTTATATCATAACAATTAGATATTTGTCGCACATTAATTGTTTAATACATAGGTGCATATTAAAGTTATTGTAGCCCAAATTTTTATTGTTTCTTTAATATTTTTAAAAATCTACTTCTTATTTCAATTTGTAATTTAGCACTTTTGTTTTGTACAACTTGGTAAAAATCTGACAGTAATATTTAATGTTCCTTCAAATATAAAAGAATCCTACATAAAATTATGATAAAGTTACGGCCCGCCATTTGATTTGTGTTTTTAATTGTGGCCCCCGGCCTCATGTAAGTTGGAAACCCCTGTTATAGAGCATATAGCTTTCATTTTATGAAGGAGAAAATTAGTTATTTTTGTAAAAAGAAATCCTTTTATATTTGAATTTTTAAACCGATATCCATATCTTTATGTTCATTTTGATAAACAGTGTTTGAAAGAGATTATAAAAAATAAAAAAATACTTAAACGGCAATTATGGATGATTTTGTATTTTCAGCATCAAAATCCTGTTGGGCTATCTTCTTAAAAAAATATAAAAACGAACGGAGAATATTTCGATTGTATAAAATTGATGTAACATCAGATTTTTCTCCTATTTTCCAAAAATAATCTAAAAAAGTTGAGAAAGAGAATTGGCTACTTTTTTTTAATTCTAAAAATATTTATTGAAAAGTAAAAAAAAAATCTAAAGCAAATGTTTCGTCTCGTAATGAGCTTTACGCAATGGCTTTAAAATTTTTATCTAATTATTTAGAATAAGACATTAGCAATCAAAGTATTATGATATATGTATGTATGTATATTAGTACTAATAGTTTAGTCAAGATAGCGGCTAAGGTTAATTAATCTTTTTGTGTATTTACCATATCTGGAAAACAAACAGAAGCAAGTGTTTAGCGTATTAGAAAAGAAGAAATTTTAATACGGACAGAAAAAAATTCGAATGTGTGGTAGAAATCGGCAATTGGAAACTTAAAAGTTTTCTTGTGTGTGAGCATTATCAGAAAGTCATTTTTAGTGAATATAAAAAGAATGTTTTTGGAGTTCATAATATAAACCCAAATTTTTGCAATGAAAAAAAAATAATAACTATGTAACTAAATACAGATTTCATATCTAAATGGAACTTTGTAAATGAGAGGTATTCATTCGCTCAAAATTAGAGAAGATTGAATTATGAATTTCGAGTGTAATTAGTAACAATTTTAATTTTATATTATTTTATCATATCTTAAAATCAACTCAATATTGATAGCTTAATTATTAATTAATGAATGATGATATTAAACAGCAATAAGTAAGAAAATTTGATGAAATAATGGGGAAGAAATCAGAGTGTGTAATATTTTTACTTCAATATTTATATATAAAACCTGTATTTTTATTTTTACCATATTTCAATTAGCTAATGTTCTTTGCAGATAATTAACTTACATGTGAGATGACTTGTAAATTAAATAAATGATATTCAAGTACATTAAATAAATGATATTCAAGTGCAATAATGTATTCAAATGCAATAATATATTCAAAACTTCAATCAAATGAAAAGTGTCTTTGAATGCAAAGTTAGGAAAACGCTTCTTTTACAAGGATGCCTATATTCCGCGGAAAGATAATTAAGGTCAGGGCAAGATTTAACATTGATAAGGAAGGTGATTAGATTTTTAGTAAGTCAGTTCTTTTCACAACAGCACTTCGAGATTGAATTTTATACAAGTTTTTTGGAGAGAAATATCGACAATAACACGATTTCGAAATTTGAAAACTAAATAAATATTTTTTTTTAAGTAAGTAAAACAACCAAATCCTTCATGCATGCGATTGAGGCAAATAACGCTAAATTAGAAAAAAAAATCTAATAACTATGTTAAAATGCAAAAGGGTCTCACACTCTTAAATCAAAAGAAAAATTATGAATTGATTTATATAGTGGAGTTAAACGGACATTTTATTTTGTAAGGATTCACAATACAAAAACTTGTATAGTTGCTTCTCAGTAAAATTAAAAATACAATCAATTAATAGAAATTGATGATTTAACAAGATCATCGAGATCTGAGTGATTTTTTCCTTCGAGGTTAAATTTTGATAATTATTTCCTAATCCAATGCGATAATACAAAGAGACAAGAAAAGATTAAATTGAATTTGAGTAATAAAAATTAGTGAATGCACGAAATCTAATAAAGACGCCCTTGTATAAATTAAGGATTTACACTAGGGCGTCGCAAAATTTGAGTAGTCATTTGATGCTTTTTCCCTTTAATTAGCTATTCAAGGTTAAATTCAATTTTTTAATCTGAGGTGATAATAAAAACAGAGAAGAAAAGATAAAATTGAATTTTAATAATAATAAAAAACCGTGAACGCTCGAAATTTGGGACAGTGTGGCGCCTAACTAGCATAAATTAAAGATTTAAGCAAGAGTGTCATAAGGTTTGATAATTATTATTATTAATAAATCATTTGAGATCAAATTTAGGTAATTATTTAAGGCAATGTGATACTAAAATTAGGTTGAATTTGAATGGTAAAAAATGTCAGATAATGATGAATAATTTTTGTCTACGTCCGAAACTCCTGTTTACAATTCTCCTAAATGCTGTTCTGACAACCATTTGATTAATATACAGGGTTATTCATAATTCTCTCCGCCTGTAAACGCCATTTTTCTTTACTACAACTGGCTTCAATGGTACATGTTACTGCCATCTACCGGCAACTGCTTAAATTGAAACGTGAATAATTTCGGAATAATTTCATATGTTCTTTTTTGCCATATTCGTCATCGTTTTTTTACTATAACGCTTCGAAATGAATAACCGTGTATAAGGTCTCGTTGAATCTTAGTTGCTTTCTAACCCTCTCTTCTTCTGATTAATCTGTGTTAACAAAACATTCCATGTGCTAATGAGACAATGTAAATCCTTACAATTTATAACGCATTTAATAAGGAAAAAAAGAGTTATTTAATAAGTTATTTAATAAGTATTTAAAAAGAGTTTATTTAATAAGTATTTAAACAGACAAACTTTCAGAAAAAATTTTAAGTCTTTAAAATTTTGAATATTCTTAGATTTGAATCTTATCATTAATTTTGGATAACACTGAAATGAGCTCTGTTTTGCTGAAAATTTTCAGGCAGTTGTTTAAAGTTTGTGTAGTTTAGAAAAGAGGTCATCAATCTGGGTTTCGTGAAACCCTAGGGTTTCTTGGAACTTTGACATGGGTTTAAGTGATCACTATTTGCTCAGTCAAAGCTCCAAGGTCTAAGTAAAATTTAAAGTTTTATAAGAGAGATTGATTACAAAATTTAGGATTTTATAAAATAAGTATAAAAAATTTTCAAATTCCGTAAAAATTAATTACTTTAAATACATTAAATTAGAAGCAATTTTGTTACAGACTACTTATGCGAAAAATATTTCTCCTTGTATGCTGCAGCAAAAACAAAATGTAGAAACGTATTGAATGCTAATGATAACATCTGGTTTCAAATTTCAGCAATTGTTTCAGAAGTAAAAATACTTTGCAATAAAAAACAATTCCAGCCAAATCATTAAAAAGTTTCATCTTTTATTTTGTTATTATTCAAAATATTGTGGCTTTTGTTTATTATTCATATAATACGTTTTAAAAAATCAAAAAAGACATTATTTTAAATTTGTATTGTGATAAAATCAAGACTAATGAGCGTAGAGATCGGGTGTAGAGAGTTTTCCCCCAAGTCCTGTTGTTAGCTACAAGGAATAACCAAAAGAATAATTTTTACCAAACTTATACAAAATAAACCGAAGTAAGTCAAAAAACAGATGGTTCAAGTTTCTGAAGAAAATAGGAAGTAATAATAATAAATCCTTAAAATAGGACCTCTTTATCGAAATGATGAGTATGCAATTTTATTTTAATTTCGGGAAGAAATTTTGCAATATTGGCAATAAGCAATTTTTTTTATTTATTTTTGTTTTGAAGGGTATCAGAGTTTTTAAAAATTTACAAGTAGGAAAAGTTATATTGGCTATACCATTAGTTTATAAGTATGCAATTGAATGTTTAATATTTTATTGTAAACAAGCTAGTTGTCTTTAATATACATGTACTTGAATTACCTATTTTTGAATTATAATTTTTGCACCCTAATTTTACTATTTTTTTTCCTTGTAAAAGAAAAAGTCTGTCTTTTCCTTATAACACCCGTTGTATTTGTGCTAGGATGCTGCAATTTCGACAACAGAGGCATGGTTAAATTGGGGAAATGTTACTTAGAAAATAGTAGTAAAAGAATTAGAATTTGTGGCAAGAATTTAATAAAAATTAATTAAGTTAATTAATTAATTAAAATAAGTTAATTAAATAAATGTTGAAATAGAGCTAGTATAAATATTTTTGTAAATTGTCAGCGCTCATGACTCTAGCTGAAGTTTCTTTGGAGTTGGGTAGGTAGATTCATTCTTTTATTATTATATCGATACACAACTTGTAACTATTATCTTTAAATACTGCAACTATGAATTTTATTTTTCGTGAATAATGGGAACATGGAATAATAGGAAAAAAACGTCTAATTTTGCTGTACTTATGAAATTTACTTTATGGAGAAAAAATAGTAATTCTTAAGCAAAAAAAAAAAAAAAAAGGCTTTCATATTTTAAATTTGTAAACCAATATATATAATTTTTTGCATACTTCATGAGACAGTATCAATAGAAATTTAAATTAATGCTTTTACTGCAATACTGTTATCGATTTCATATTTTTTATATAGAAATAATGTTGCAATATAATCTTTAAGAAAATTTTAAAAAAATAAAGGGAACGTAGAATATTTTCATATTATGCAATCGAGATAAAATTAGATTTTCCAGATTCTATTCCTTTTTCAAATCTAATCCAAAACTTTGAAATGCATTTTTTTGGAAAATGTTTTTTTTTCGATTACAGTATCAAAGAAAGATCAAATTTCCTAAATATAGTTCTAGGAAGTGGGAAAAAAATTTTATAGATCAATATTTTATTGAATTTCCTGTAAAGCTATTAAATTTCATTTGAGAATTTTGATCGAAAAAGAAAATGTCTAGACTAAAAGGATTCGGATAATTTTTGCTAATTAAATTCTTTTTTTATTTTTAATAATTCAGGTTATACAGAACTAGATATTTTTTTTTTAAATTTTGAAGTTCATGAACACTTGCTGTAATTAAAATCGATAAATTCTGTTGTGTTTAATTTATTGAAAAAATAAAACGATCATAGAAGCGTTGAATGAATTTATAGAATTGGTAATAGCACTCGGAGATAAAGATGCTTAAAAATCAATTGAAAAAAACTGACACCGTTAATAAATGCTGTGCTGAACAGATACAAGTATCCCTTAAAAAATTGCCATAGATTTCCCATAAAACACTCCATAGGATATTCCAATGGGGTTTTGCCTATGGTGAAATTTTGCCATAACGTATTGTAAAATTTTGCCATAAGCGTATGGCAAATTTTTGCCGTAATCGGATGTTAAGTTTTTGCCATACACATATAGGAAAAGTACATGGTAAAATTTTACCATATATAAAACCACATTGGGAAATCCTATGGTATTTTTTTATATAGCAAATGTTTGCCATAAAATTATGGTATGCTATGCCTTTGGTTAAATTTTTCCATAGGCTATAGCAACTTTTCTTCACACCCCTATGGAAGTTTATCATGAAACTATTCATAGGGAAATTTATACATAGACAATAATAAGCAAGAGTCATTACATTACAGGGAGAGGTCGGGCTTTTCATACTTTCTTTGGAAACCCTTATCAGATAGCAAAATTATTAGATTTAAAAAAAGGTGAGCTGAAATATGGCCCGTCGATTTTTCAAGAATCTATCATTAACATTTTAAATTTTCATTTTTCAATTGTTCAGAACAAGGAAATACAAATCTTTCCGAATAAAGAACTAAAGAACCCTGGATCCACCTTCCCCGAGTACATTTCAAGAAGATCAAAATGAACTAAAAGCCAGGAAATGAGGATATTCCTTCTGAAGTCATTCGAGACCTTTATTTCTGTAATAAAAACTAGTTCTCAGATATCATGAATAAATATCTGAAAATTTATCTGCCCCGAAGAATTGGTCGAATCTAGCAGATACTTTAATTTTTGAAATAATTTGATACTTTTGAAGGGATTTAGCAGAACCTCCTAGCTATAAACCGATTTCTTCTCTCCGAACTTGGGGAAAAATACTGAACAAAATTGCTCAGTAAAAGATTAAGCCACTTCTTGGAGATGAGTAATAAGTTAAACGACATTCAGTTTGGGCTTAGAGGTAATATAAATCCGGAAGATGTTATCAGAAAAGTTGCTTGTTCTAATAGGCAGCACTTAATCATTATTACACTAAACATCAAAAATAAATTTATTTTTGTAAGATGGGACATACTTAAAACAAAAGCTTTTAGCTAACAGGCAACTAACTTTTTCGAAGAAAGATTTATTGATTTTAACTTTGATAATTTTATCAACCTTCAAGCTTCTACCATTGGTGTTTCCCAAGGAACTTATCTACTATACCTATATACTTTGGCTGATCCTCATCAACACAGTTTTTAACATTTTCAGTTAATCACTTTTTAGTTTTTTAGCCTTCGTGGACGATCTGTTTATATTACTAATAAATTCCATGTTTTACAAGTTAGATAAAATAGCCACTGGCAATTTGCAACAATTCCTTGCTTGGGTTAAAAGATATGACCTATAGTTCAATGTTGAAAGAACTCATGTTAAAACCTTTCCCAACAATGCAAAAATGATTAAACGGCAACCCTGCGTTAAAATCAGTATCCAAATTGACAATGCATCAAGAATTCTGAAGCTCTTAAATATCTTGACACCGTCTTGGACCCGAGGTTACGCTGGACTTACTCTCCTGAAAGGATATCTTTAACCCTTTGACGCAGAATTTTTAAACATATTTTTCATTCTTTTTTATTATTTTGTGTTAATGTAGGTAAAAATAAATGAAAATTATTGTATTTAGCATTTTAGTAATTTATGGTTATGAAATACAGCCGTGTCTTTTTTTGCGTTATTGGTAAAATCTTCCAAACGCTGCTCACTTTCAAACAATAAATTTTTAAATTTGCAGTCATTTAGATTTAAGAGAAACAGTTATTCATCATTGAAATTTTTTAGTTTGCAAAATCAATTATTGATAAGTTTTTAAATATGAATGAGAAAAAAAAAATTCAAGCCACTTTTTTTGGACTTTATTTGAATTATATTTGTAGTGCAATATAATCTAAGAGATTTTTTAGAAACTATTCGACTGTTTTTTGTAATTAAAATATCAAAATATATTTTTGCTTGTAATTAGAGGGTCAGGAAAAGATAGAAGCTGTCTGCGTCAAAAAGCTAATGTTATGAAATGTTATCACTAAATGTTATGAAACCAATAACACCGAGGCGCCACAAATATTATCTGGAATTAAACCCAGTTAATTTTAGGCCAACAGAAATGCTTATTATCAGTAGAACTGTCTGGGGGTTAGAAGTTTGATGATTTGATAAACTATGAGTTGACAGCCCAATTAGAACGCATCCTTTCAACTACAAAATGATAAAATTGGGATTCATTTGACCCTTGTTTCAAGGCTGGAAAGTCTACAGGGTGTCTCAGTTAAGCGTTTCAGAATTTCTAAGAGGGGTAGGGGGCATCCTGACGACTCGAAATCATACAGCAATGTGGGGTCGGAAACGCTTTCCTGAAGCGGTGACGTACACAGAAGCACCATAAAGAAAAGAGACCGTAAGTGAAAAATCGCTATAGTAATACATTGAAAAAAATGTATGGCCTCCTCGGTCACCCGACCTATCATGTCTTGATTTCTGGAGTCATATGAAAACACTGGTTTATGACACCCCTGTTGATAATGCTGGTTGCAAGAATCGCAGTAGCTGCCTGCGAGATATGCCTGGAGTATTGCAGAATGTTCGAATGTCCATGCGCCGAAGATGTGAGGTGTACATTGTAGCCGGTGGCAGAAACTTCGAAGACTTACTTTGGCCCATGTACCATATAATTTTTTCAATGTATTACTATAGCGATTTTTCACTTACGGTCTCTTTTCTTTATGGTGCTTCTGTGTACGTCACCGCTTCAGGAAAGCATTTCCGACTCCACATTGCTATATGATTTCGAGTCGTCAGGATGCCCTCTACCCCTCTTAGAAGTTCTGGAAACGCTTAACTGAGACACCCTGTATACCGACGGTAGTAGAATCGTCAGCACAAGAGATCATTGGTAGAGAGAAGAGAGTAAAGAACAGAGTGAGCTGTGGTTTTATAGTTTAAATTAATGGTGTCGCTGTCCACACAGCCTCATACTTACTGAACGACTAAGATGATAACTATCCGGCCGAGCTCACAGTCATCAAAATGACACTTATATAGCTTAGGGAAAAGAAGCTTATAAATGCTTCACTTTTCTCTTACTCTGGCTTCTCCTTAAATTCTCTCGAAAATGCAATCACTACAGAAGAATTTGTAGAGAAAATCAAAGAACTTTCTGATGATAATTGGATTAACGTTAAATATCGATTGAGGTTGATAACGAGGAATCAG
Source organism: Parasteatoda tepidariorum (assembly GCF_982258835.1). Lineage (NCBI taxonomy): Eukaryota > Metazoa > Arthropoda > Arachnida > Araneae > Theridiidae > Parasteatoda > Parasteatoda tepidariorum. Next base: position 47,461,044 of record NC_141761.1, on the reverse strand, counting down.
ATATTGTTGCTAAACTTTGCATGGAGCTTTGCAACGTAGATTTTGATTACAGGATCGCTCTAGAAACCACTTCAAATACTGATTAAAACAACACACTTTGGGACCGATGGTGGAAAGCTTCAAACTGAGGAAGACAATCCTCCGAGCTGTTTCATGGCGTCAATCTCAAAAAGATTTAAGGAAACTAGTGTTTGAATAAAGTGCTAACGGGTCATGCGGTGTTTGAATATTGATTGTTTTATTTAAAGAATAAATTAGAGAGTAGGGGGAGTCTATAGCAATAAATTATACATTACAAAATTATAGAAAAAAATGATAAAACTTTAATCTCAAAAAGATTTAAGGAAACTAGTGTTTGAATAAAGTGCTAACGGGTCATGCGGTGTTTGAATATTGATTGTTTTATTTAAAGAATAAATTAGAGAGTAGGGGGAGTCTATAGCAATAAATTATACATTACAAAATTATAGAAAAAAAATGATAAAACTTTAATCTCAAAAAGATTTAAGGAAACTAGTGTTTGAATAAAGTGCTAACGGGTCATGCGGTGTTTGAATATTGATTGTTTTATATAAAGAATAAATTAGAGAGTAGGGGGAGTCTATAGCAATAAATTATACATTACAAAATTATAGAAAAAAATGATAAAACTTTAATCTCAAAAAGATTTAAGGAAACTAGTGTTTGAATAAAGTGCTAACGGGTCATGCGGTGTTTGAATATTGATTGTTTTATTTAAAGAATAAATTAGAGAGTAGGGGGAGTCTATAGCAATAAATTATACATTACAAAATTATAGAAAAAAATGATAAAACTTTAATCTCAAAAAGATTTAAGGAAACTAGTGTTTGAATAAAGTGCTAACGGGTCATGCGGTGTTTTAATATTGATTGTTTTGTTTAAAGAATAAATTAGAGAGTAGGGGGAGTCTATTGCAATAAATTATAAATTACAAAATTATAGAAAAAAATGATAAAACTTTTGCCCTTCAGTTATGAGTTCATTTATTAAACTCGAATGCTTATTTAAATATTAAGGCTTAGTTGGCCTTAAATAAGATTTCAAGGCTTAGCATTCGAATTAGTTTCTGATTTGAATCACTAAGTGATGTGATACGAATAATCTAAGTAAGCTGATTTTATAAATTTCATTTGCCTTATTCTTATAGAAACAAAAAAGTTTCTACAAAATTTTGCAGTTAAATATTGAAAAAGGACATGTATTAGTTTTTAAAATATAATGTTAAATAAAAATTATTATAATTAGAAAATGCATTGATTTTTTTTAAATAATATCTTTGATTGTATAAACATAAATATATTTTCACGGGAAATTGTTGACATTTATAGAATTAATCTAACATTACACACTTAAAAATACAACAAAATCAAATCATTTTTAAACAGGTGAAAATATTTTGTTCATTTTGTGTTCTCCAAGAACAAAAAAAAAATTTTTTTTTGAGATGTAATTTATTTATTCAAGTTCTACATATCAGCAAAAAGATCGGGAACATGTTCTTTTTAAAAATAATATTAATTTTCAAAAACAACTAATTTGTTTGAGTGCAAAAAATGTCTGGATGCTTCAGGTGTTTTTCTTTTCCAAATTCTGAAATTTTTTAACTTTGTGGATTAATTTTTATTGTTATTTTGAAGAAAAATAATAATAGCATGCATGTGTATTTGTGCTTTGTATTTAAATCCCCGCCGAACTTTATTTAAGAGGAAAAGTGAGATTTAATGACTGTAGAAATATGACTCCATGAGTGTTAAAATAACACCTAACCTCTGAGGGCGTTGCTTGCGGAAAGATCAAACAATTTCAATACAAGAAAAATTAGAGCCTCAACCTCTAGTTCATAAAGAGTTGTTACCGCTGCAAAAGGTTACGACTTATGAAACCTTAACCTCCTGCTCATAAATCACATCATTTATTTATTTCATAAGGGATAAATTACTTCCATGTACAAATAAATCACGAGCATATTATATTCGCTACAAAGGGAAATTAGTTTTAAAATAGGTTAACGTAGATCTTAAATTCATTCGATGAAAAAATAAATTTAATAATATAATCAATGAAGGTTTTGTTCTTTTAATGATATTAGTAGTTATACACCGAAGAGCCATTACATTATGATCACCCTCTATCTATAACAATGGGCTCGCCCAGGTTTTCATGGTTTCTCGCCCAGGAACAATGTTTCATGGAGCACATTAGGATCCATAATCTTCATGGAACAATCCCTGACGTCTGTATGCTTGAACATAGTTGCAGACCAGGTTCACCCATTCATGGCAACAGTTTTTCCTGCGGGGGATGGTGTTTACCAACAGGATAATGCTCCATGACATAAGGGTCGAATCGTCGTGGATAGGTTCGAGGAACATTCCAGCCAGTGACTTTCAAGTCATGTCTTGGGCCTCCAAATTCACCTGACCTTAATCCAATAGAGCATTTGTGGTCCTACTTGGTAAACCAAAATCGTGCTGCCACGCTACCCTCTCGCAATGTGAGGGAATTGCAGGACCAGTTGGTGAGCGCTTGGTACCAGATACCTCAGACTACCTATAAGCACCTTGTGGAATCAATGCCATGGAGGGTGCTAGCAGTTTTGAGGACTAAAGGTGGTCCTACATGTTATTAGCAGGGTGATCATAATGTAATGGCTCTTCGGTGTATATTTCAGTCCTTTTTAAGTTATGCAACGTATAAAACAGTACAAAATGCGAACACTTTATTTATTTATCTTTATTTTTAGCATTTGAAGAGATAAAAGGTTTCACAAAAGAGAACATCTGGGTTTTTTGAAAAAAAAATATAATAATCAAAGAAACTAAAACTAGTCAGATTTATACAACAAAAATAAACAGTAAAAAAAATCACTACCGCTCATTGATTTTCAATGAACTTCTTATCTTTTCAGTTTTTCCAAGAAATACATAGAACAATCAACTCTCACAAGAAAATATAACTTTTTATTTAAGAAAAAGAAGCATATTTAATTACATGGTTTAGCAAAAGCAATAGAATTTTGTTTCAAATCTTCCTTTAATCAAATAATTTTCTTTAGAAACTCGGCATTTCATAGCTTAGTTTAATAGTTGGTCCAAAATTTCGGATACAAAATACTCCAATAGGATTGAATTACCTCAATCAGCTTAGTTCCGCTTTAATGGGCCTAACATCTTTTCGTAAAAGGATCGAAACTTCGCTCTAAGCTTTTCCTTTTTAGACGCATTAAAATACAATTCTGTTAAATTTTTTACGACCATGTTTGATGCGGTAGTAAATGGAAACAGTTTTAAGAGCAACAGCTAAGTGAATATTGCATGTTATGGAGCATCGTATTTTGCATGATTTTGATTGAAATAAAGAGGTGTATTGGAAATGATGAGTGGTAGTGTGTATGATAAATAAATAAATATTCTATTAAATTGAAGCTTAAAAAGTAACTTAATCAATAAACAATAAATGAACAATCAATAAATGATATGAAAAGCAATAAGTAAATAAAAAAAACTAAAACCTCCCATATATATATATATATATATATATATATATATATATATATATATATATATATATATATATATATATATATATATATATATATATATATATATATATATATATATATATATATATATATATATATATATATATATATATATATATATATATATATATATATATATATATATATATATATATATATATATATATATATATATATATATATATATATATATATATATATATATATATATATATATATATATATATATATAATAAATACAAGAAAACATTAAGAAAGTTAAGAAAAACAATAAGTTGTTAACAATAAGTCCAAATTTATAGTCTCCCCTTTTTAATGTTTTTTCTTTTTATTTTATTTCATTATCTGTTTTTACATGTTATTTTTACTTATTTTTAATTTTTGTGGTCTATTTTATTTGTTATTTTTATAAAAAAATTTTTTGAGTGCTCCTCACACTATTGTATGTATTAATATATTTTGCTTTGGCCTTATTGATACAATATCAGAAAGCACTCTGTTTTGCGGATATAATCGTGTGGGCTGAAGAAAAGATTATATCTTTTTTTTCCGGCTTTTTTTCCGGTTTTTTAATTAACATTTCATTTTTTATTTTTATTTTACTTATTATATACTTATTTTACTTATTTCATTTTTTTTTCTTTTTTTTATTTTACTTATTATATACTTATTTTACTTATTTCATTTTTTTTTTACTTATGTCTATAATTTTTCTTTGTTTTATTCTTCATTTTGAACTTATATATATATATAATTATATTAGGATATATATATATATATATATATATATATATATATATATATATATTATACCAATAACGCATTAATTTATACCAATAGATGTGTCTTGATAACGACTATTGGTTTTCCCATTTTTGTTTCTCTTTATATTTTTATTTTATTATTTGTGTTTATATATATATATATATATATATATATATATATATATATATATATATATATATATATATATATATATAATTAGGATAGTGATGATTGACTGTGAAATACTGTATTATCGTTAAGAGAACCAATATGTATTAAGAGATAATATGACATCGATTAGAAATATGTTGCATCAAACTAATAATAAATAGATAACGGAAACGAGACTAGTAACGGACACAGTCGGAAAATTTCATGCCCAATAAAAAAAATAAAGCATCGATTCGGTTTCGGATTGCGTCATATGTTGTTGATTACATAAGGAGTTTTTCGCCAAAAGACCTCATGCTCTCATCAAAGCGGTTGCCATGGCGACCGCACCAAGAGGAAAACGGTCATGTAGATATGCGTGTTGTTCAGGTAAAAAAATAGTTAAGATTTGTAAGGAGATACGATGTTATAATTCTCTTCGTAGGATGAAAAAAAATGTTTGGCGATAAAGAATCTGTGTATTGCGTAAATTAGTTAATTAGAATCCTTAAAAATTTATGAAATAATCTTCTGGCATTTCCATGTCGTTTGTTGGCTAATATCAAAATTTAAGATTCTGATACATAATTTTATGATGAATATAAATCCTTAATGAATAACTATCGTGAGTACAAGTGTTTCTTTTCTTTTCCACCCTTTGTTTTTATGCATAAACTTTTGCCTTTTTATTTATATTATGTTGGTACATTGAATTTTAACCAGGAATTTTCCATCCAACAGCAAATTAAGTTTATTTTAATATAATTACGAATCGAATCTGGAATATTTTAAATAGGTAACGTCATTTTTTAAAGCAGATATTGTTCATTTACAATTTAATCGTGTATTTTTCTCAACGTGAGAATTTTTTAATTTACTTTTCTTCGTGGAACTGCAAATTTAAAACAAACTATATACCGTTAATGAAATGAAAACGATAAAATTTGACGTATTTTATTTAGATTCATTTTTATTTTTACTTATTGAAGTTATACTTCTTATGCGACTTCCAACAAGGTTGTGTTAAACGTTTAACGCTACATTTTTATTGGCCGGGAAATCACGTGGTAGGATCCAGTTTTCTCTCATTCATTTCCATATTGTTTTGGTTCTCACTAGCATAAAAATAATATAAGTATTGGTTTTCTATAAGTATTTTTTTAGTTTGATTTGATACGCATATAATTTAATAGGATAGTATTTTTTATTTTCAAATTTAGTGGATAACAATTGTAAAAAATGAGTGAAAACAATCCCACGGACAATGCGATGGATTTAAGGTTATGTCAAGGTACTTTCTTGTGAATATCAATTGAGTGATAGGTTTTCTCTTCAGAAATTACATTATGACGCATTCACATACATTATTAATACAAATACATTTTCCAGGGCGAGACGATGAGGAGCACTTCGACTGGTTCAAGAGGTCCACGAGGGAAAAATGCACAATATTACCGTGATTACAGAGCACGGAACAACGTCGCAGGTTGCAAAGTTTAACTTCTTCCGCGCGGAGGGACTCCCCGCACTATTTTTTTTAAAATTTACTTTGAATAAACGTATTTTAATGTATGAAGATCTGTTTTGAGCAAAATAAGTAAAAATGCGCATTTTTTTAGCAGCAAAACTGCATACAAAGCTTATTTTGAGTATTGTTACTCATTTTTTATTGCCGAAGATTAACAAATCAATAGCAAAATTAGAGAAATTAAAATCATAAAAAAACAATTAGAAACTACATTTCTAGTGGAAAAACACGCTACGCAGCAGAAATTGTATAAGAAAATTGAAACCAATAGAATATAAAATGAAGTAAACAATGAAAAAATAATGAAGATATGACAACCGAAGCTGACGTTGTCAGGGAGTACCAGCCCCGGAAGTCATAAATGCAAAACCTTTTCTATCGAGCTGTACCCCAAAGGTTTTGCCAGAAGTCCAGGCAGATAGAACTAGAATACAAATTACAAAAACCAAATACAAAAGTATAATACTTAAACAAATACAAAGGAAATCAATGTTCAAAAACTTACTTAAAAATAATATATCCAAAAACTAAGAACACAACACACTACAAATCCTCAACTGAATTGAAATTAACGAAAAATTAACACACCCTGATTTAATGCGCAGTAGGAAGAAAAAAGAAAAAGAGCAAGAAAACTGTAGCCATCATTAGTAGAAATGCTTAACTGGGGCAAACTCAGCTAAGACTCGATTATGCCCTATTAAAAGGAAAAAAAAAACTAATAATTTTTAATTTTAAATTCAATATTACAGAAATTAAAAGGAAAACCATTACTATCAAGATTTTTTTAAAAATTACTTACTGCCTCTTGAAAGCATTCAATATTATTGCAAGTTTTATTGATTCTAGACAATTGAGAAAAAACTAAATTCTTAATTATTTTACTGCACAAATTGGTATTAAAAATAGCAGGAAAAAATAACCTTAAACTTAAAAGCTTTCCTTTTGTCATTAACACCAATTTTAATGTGACCAGAGGCTTATTAGTTTTCATCTTAATTTTTGTGAGTACGGATCATTACGAGGTAAGAGGTATCGTGAGGCGGGCCATAAGTGACTCGAACTCCAAGCATAGAACAAAATGACTTTACCGTTTATTTACGTATGAGGCATACCTCACTTGACATGTGTTCAACCAGCACAATGCGCATTTATGGGCTGGCGAGAATCTTCATGGCGTGAGACCACATGCTGTCCAATGCCGCCTTTCAGTGAATGTTTGGACTAGTGTGGTTGGTGACCTCATAGTCGGACCTTACTTGTTGCCATCACCTCTATGATCTACAAATTATCTTATCACCTTTGTGGAAGAGCTGCTACCAAGCCTGTTTGACCCTATGCCATAACATGTCGTACGCCATATGTGGAGCACCTTCCCATTAGGTCAAATGTGTTCGTGAACATTTGAATAAGGTGTTTGATCACTGATGGATTGGACGCGTTGAACTGGTTCCCTGGCCACCACGCTCTCCTGATTTAAGCAGCGTGTATTTCTTTTTTTGGGGTGCACAGAAAAGTGCTGTGTGTGCGCAACACCTGTGAATTCTGATATGGGTTTTATTACAAGAATCGTCTGTGCTGCTGATATCCAACGAAATCTAGGAGTATTGAGCAAGTCCGCCAATCGACGGACCGATAACGCATGCATCGTTAGCAATGGTGGAAACTTCGAACGTCTTTTGTGACATTTTCACATAGTATCTACCACAGCACATGTAATATCTTTGACCAAAAATTTTTTCAGATGATCTCAGTGTTGTCTCTTTGTTTCTTTTACATGTCATACTACCTTCAAACGAAGTTTCCGACTATGGATTACTACGCAATTCTGTATAGTTTCCCTTTAAGTTTGTCCTAATAATCCTGGGTCACTCTGTACATGGATTAAAAGAATTAAGAGCCTCATTTTCAAATTCCTTAAGATAGCGTTTTTTTTTCATCACGTATCCAATAAGGTATTTTAATGTATTGTGCCGTAATCTAGAGTTTGATATTAAAATATCATTATTGGAAAAATTTTGGTTTTTAATTATATTGACCAAAGCTCATCATATATGCTTGGATCAACCGTTCAAAAATGTGTTTTTTTTCGACCACCAAACTTTAAACGATTGAGCTTCTTTTGGTGGAAACCAGACTTAATAAATAAAGTTCATTAGCTGCTGTGAATGAATCAACCAAAAAAGACTAGAATTTGAATAAATATTTCTCATTGGTTTATCAATAACAGTCTTAAAATTTGTTTTTATGCTAGGCTGTTGCATTTGCAGATCTGCAGCGGCTTCAATAAACTCACGAAACCCTAGTGACCTTTCCGCAGAATCTTAGGGAAACTACTGGCTTAGATCTAATTGAGGAACTCATTAAGAACATAATACAATTGAATTGTGGAAGGGAAAAACCCTGGCTCCCTAAATAAAAAAGATTGTTTTGAAGCTTTTTTTCTTTTTAAAAATTTTTAAAATTACATTTTATTTAATTATTGTGACAGAATTTTTCTAAATCATGTTTCGTTTACAGAGGTTAATTTAAGAGAAATTCATTAACGAGTTTTTAACATTTTTTTTTCTATTAAAACTGACCTTTAACTAACAACTTACCCTTTGCAAAATATTTAATCGTTAAAACTGATCCTGCACAAAATAATTTACTGTGAATACGGATCACTCACGAAACTTTTTTCTCACAAAATTCATAAAAATTATTTTTATAGCATTAATTCTATTTCACCAAAAATTATGATACACCCAATTAAATAACAATAGGGTAAAGTTTTTAATTTTTCTTGCTGGCAGCATATTTATCCATAAAATATTTTTACAGCCTCAAATCTCAAATTTGAATGAAATAAAGAATTAAATTACTTAAAGATTTATATGTAAATGACAAAGTAAGTATATTTTATGGTAGTTCTAAACAGACTGACAGAAAACAAGGATTATCCAAATAATTATTAAATACTGATGGTAATTATTTTGTATATTCTTTTATAAAAACGAAATCATTATAAAATCTTGCAATATGGTATTTTAAAAAAACTTGTTTGAATTTAGTTACAAAATTAAAAAAAATTTGCAGTCGTTAAAACTATTGTTCTTCGCGAAAGATGAACGGTGTTTTGTTTTCTGCTCTTTCCACTGTTTGTTAATCCATTATAGGTCTTGCCACTAATAAGCCATTGATGAATCATGTAGAGGTGAATTGAAATTCTCGGAAGGAATTTTAAAGAGTGTTTATCTGAAACAATTAAATATATGAGTAAGAATTTCGAAATTTTTCGAAGCTTTCCGATTTTAATTGCGATGAAAAATGTTTTCTTTTAAAGCTGATTATTTTTGATTTTAGGGTTAATTCCCTTGCTTATAATTCTCTTTCGATGGCACTTAAAATATTCATTTTAACTGCCTTATTTTAAGTTCCTAATTGGCATATGGGCATTTGCCCTAAGCCTTTACAGAATAAATATATGTTACCTTGTAAGATACAAATAAATGATACGCAATAAATAAATGATGAGTAAGACACAAAAACTTATTCGTTGTTAATATTTGCGATCATTAAAATTTTATAATGAAATATTTAATGTTCCTATCTTAGAAAATAATCTTAGGTTGAATGCTAAAATATTTACAATAATAATTTTTTAAAGTGCACAAAATGGTTTTGTGTGCTATTTGATTCTCAAGATAATATTCAACAATATAAATTTTCAGCATAACAAATAAATATTTTTATTTTCTGAAAGCTTTTTAAAATGCACATGTTTGAATTAAGAAATGCTTCTAAAGTTGAACTCTCTTCAATTAAGTGCGATCTCATAATCCCGTGCCACTCCTTTTACTTTAATTTGTTTTTCCCGTCACACCAAGTTTATAACATTTTTTTGGTTTTGTCGCATCGGATATGTAATATATTTAAAATGTAACGTTTTAACATTGATTCTAATTCTGGTACCATTATTCCGTTGGGTTTAGTAAACCACGCGGAGTTTACCCTTTTTGGGAAATACGAATTACATAACCCCGAAGTGGCCTAGTGATTTCTCCTCCCATTTCCCCATTTTGATTTTGTGTCCGATTTAGTTTATAGCACATTTCAATTTCCTTACTATAGGCACATATTGTGGTTTTATTTAACGTATATGTGATGCCCCAATTGGCATTACATATTTATTTCCTATCCTTGTAAAACATCTTTTATTACTTAAGCTTATTTTTATTAATAGAATTATATTTAAAATAAATCAAAGTCTTAATCTTTAAAAACGAACATAAAATAATTATTTCTTCTCGTATAGATCAATGTAACGGATACTTTTTATTTCATTAATATACAGACTTATTAATTCATTGTCGCGCCGAATCGAAAATAAAAATCTATTTATAACTTTTTATTCTAAATTTCTAACTGCTAAATGTTTCAGTTGCATGGTTGTAATAATTCTCATAAATTCGTTGGCGAGGTATTTTCTGAACCCAATATTGGTGTGCTGGTTGGCTTTGTTTTGGCTATGTTATATTTTGATAATTCGCCAATTTTGAATCTCCTACTCATACTTTCTGTGTCCGTTAGGGACAATTGTATTTACTTATAATTCAAAATTTGTGGGGGCGCTACTGTCCCAGCCATCCTGACCGTTTTAAAAATGCAATCATAACGGAATGCTAACAAAAACTTCTCAATGTGGAAGTCATATTGTAACTTATAACACATTTTAATTTCCTTACATTAAGTATGTGTTGTCGTTTAAATTTAACGCATATATTGTCAATTCTGGTTCTTGTGCCATAAACTCCTGCATTTCATTGAATTTAATGGGGCTTATAGGAAAAGTCTAGGAGTTTACTTTTTTTTAAAAGTTAACACAGATTTCATGTTCTCGACGCATGCAAGAACACAAGGAATATACATAGTGGAAAGAATATACACACGGAAGAGGGCTAGCTTCTATAGACGTAGTGTAGGTCAGTCCCCAAGGTTTGGTGCGGTCCCTGAGTATAAAGGAGTAAACAACCTTTTGGGACACAGTAGCAGAAGTTCTTGAAAGGGGTTTGCGCCATCTTCTCTTGCCAACCTCTACTGGGGAGCAGCGATGGCTCAGGGGATAGAGCGTTCGCCTTCCGGTGAACAGGGGTTCGATCCTGGCGATGGCTGGTCTATACGAATTCCGCATCCGGCTTGCACCGACCACAGTGCTGACGTGAAATATCCTCAGTGGTAGACGGATCCTGGGTTAGAGTCCCCTTGCCATCAGGCTAACAGTTGGAGGTTCTCGTGATCTTCCTCTCCATGCAACGCAAATGCGGGTTAGTTACTTCATCAAGAATTCCTTCGCGAAGGCAAATTTCTCCCAATACTTGATCCAGGAGTTCCCTTGTCTTCTGGATTGGGTTCAAAATTACAAGGCCCCGGAGTTGAACATTAGTAGTCGTACACCCTTAAAATTGGCTTGGCTGTTCATCTATGGCTATAAAATTATAAAATAAATTAACCTCTACTGTGGTTGAGAGGAAGAAAATTGCTTCTCTTTTTATCTATTATTGGTTTGCTCTGAATTTTTGCACTATTGATAAACAATATTATATTAATAATTCAGATATTTCTTTGAGAATGCATTTCTATCATTCACGTTGATTAAATCTGCTAACATATTTTTACATAGAATGAAAGAATAAAATGGCGGTGTGGGGGGCAGTGTACCAAACAATACATGTAGAATGCCCAACAACCGGTTCACAGGTGACGTACCTCCTGACAGTCACTTTGCTTCTTATGCGCATGCGCTTTGATCTTAGTACATATGATGCTCTGCTAAATCTGAGTATGTTTTTTACCCTGCAAGTTTTTTTTCTGGTGTAACATGCTGCTCCGAGCAATCCTGTTCTGTATTCAAAGAACTGAACTTCTCCTTTCTATATTTTTTGCTTGCAATTTCTCCTTTTTCACGTTTTATTTTTGTACTATATTAAGTTTATAAGCTGAATACCCGTTCTTCGTACGGGGTAAATAAAAAATCAATTAATCAGTACTGAACAACACTACGAAATCATGCACAAAATTGAAAAGCATATGCCAACACAAGTGAAGAACTTAGTGGAAGAACCAGGTAAGTGACATTGTAGGGGTATTTATGAATGAGTGAAAATAACATGAAGTGAGTGCATCAATATGGGTATAGTTAATGTAACAAATTGTTTTTACTTTCATTTTAATTTTAACGTAACTAATCCACATAAGTTTTTAGGATGTATGTATGATTTTTATTTTTAAATTAGGCAGCGGTCAATAGGATAAGACGAATAATTATAAATTACGCCTTCTAATAAATCGGTAATAAAATAATTCGAAGATCACCTTTTTACTTCTTACCGTGATTATAGCCTTTCAGAAAATGTCACAATGTTTCTCTACTTGAATCTTCAATTAATAAAGCTTAAATAAATTCATTTTTATTTATTATTATTCGTTGCCCTTCCCGGTGGCTTTACGTTATTATATTAAGCAAAACACTTTTTTTGTAATTCTACTCATCAGCATAGAGATTAACTGTATTTAGCGTCCCTTGGAGGAATGGTATTGTTCACAGCAAACTCATGATAGTAAAAAAATGTATAGCTACCAAGTAATTTTCGCCCGTTCATATCCCTTTGAAAGGAGCGTAAGACACTGATTTCAACAGTATCTCAGTATTAAGAATGCTTAGTATTGGTACAGTTTTAATAATCTATATCAGTGTTTCCCAAACTTATGACTTCTGTGTACCCTTTCTAAATTTTTCGTAACGCTGTGTACCACTCATAAAAAAATGAATATATTTTTTTAAAAAATATCTTTATTTTTACTATAAAATTTTTTTACAAAAGATAAAAATCACAACTGGCTGTTGACACAATTCATTATTAACTGTTTACTCTGCAAAAAATAGCCAATAGAAAAATACGTCATCGTAAATTTTTATGGCTAGCTTTGTTTTTAAATAAAATTTTTTGAAATTTTCGTTTGTTGCAAGATATTTCGCATAGGAACGCGTACCCCGTTTAGGCCCCCGTGTCTTCGAGGGTCTATTGAACGTTATGTACAAGGAAAGAAATATCATTCATACATAAACTAAATTTATTAACTAAAAACAAGAACACAACCATCTGGTTTGACGGCCGAGAATGAAAAAAGGTAAAGCTGGAAAAGTGAAAATCCAAATTACAACTCAGTTGTCAACGGAACGTTGCCAACGGTGTTAAATAAATTTAAAGCTTTAAATAAAGTTAGGTGAGGCTAGATCTGTAGCTCACCATAGTACTCCCCCTCCAGTGAGGTCCACGAACGTTACCAAAAATAAACTGCGCAAATGTCTATTGCGGGTAACGAACAGGTACTTGAACTTTTCTTCCTCTCATTGTAGTTTTGGTTAAAGATCGAGGAGAGTTTTCAAATTTAACCTTATGCTGTTTCGGTTTGGAAGGTGTAAGATTCGTTGATTGTTGTGAAGATTCCATACTGTTCTTTAGAATAGATTTATATGGAGGATTTGTGGGGAGATTTTCAACTCTTGGATGCACATTGGACGTATTGTCTGTAAAACATGGTTTAAGTCTGTCAATGGTTACTGTTGATTCTTTATTTCCAATTTTTAAGGTGAACACTTTGTCGTTGCGTTTCACAACTTTATGTGGGCCGTGATATGGAGATTCGAGGCTTCGGCGGCCACTGTCAATTCTCACAAACACATGTGTGCACGTTTTCAAGTCTTGATGCACAAAAATATTGTGCTGTCCGTGCCGTGGTACTTGAGTAGGAAGCAATGTAGACATGAACTCACGAAGTCTTTGTACAAAAAACGGGACATTGCGGGATTCTTTGCCAGTACTGGAAGGTCGGAAAAAATCTCCAGGTAATCGAAGGGTTGTACCGTAGAGCATCTCTGCACTTGAAAAGGTGAGGTCCTCTTTAATAGCAGTTCTCATTCCTAAAAGAATTAGTGGGAGGACTTCGATCCATTTTTCTGTGGCATAGGCTCTAATGGACGATTTTAAGTGTCGGTGAAAGCGTTCGACCATTGAATTAGCTTGTGGGTGGTAAGCTGTTGTTCGAGTTCTGTGTATACCCAGCATTCTGGATAATTGTGAAAAAAGTTCACTTTCAAATTGTGCTCCTCTATCAGTAGTTACAGTTTCTGGAACTCCAAAGCGAGCTATCCAGGTATTCAGTAGGGCAGCAGCAACAGTTTCAGCAGTGGTGTCAACAATTGGCGTTGCTTCAGGCCAACGCGTGAAGCGATCGATTGTTGTGAGACAAAATCTAAAACCTTTCGATGTAGGAAGTGGTCCGACGATATCAATATGTATATGCGCGAACCTATCAGAAGTTAGAGGATAATCTTTTAAAGGTGATTTCGTATGCCTTTGAATTTTAGCTCTCTGACACGAGACACAAGCTCGACACCACAGGGTACAATCTTTATTCAAGGAAGGCCAAATGAACCTTTGTTTAATGAGACGAATTGTTGCGCGTATACCGGGATGTGACAGGTTATGAAATTTGTAAAAAATTATTTGTCGATAAGATTGAGGAATAAATGGACGTGCAACATTAGTAGAAGTATCACAACAAAGTATTATACCGTCAGGAGGAAATACAATATTTTTGAAAACTAAACTAGAATTAGCTGACGACTTTAAAGTGCTAAGTTCGGGATCGGATTTTTGCGCTGCTGCAAGTTCAGCGTAGTCCATTGGACCAGTGAGTGCTATTTCCTCTATGCGGGAAAGTGCATCAGCAACAACATTTTCTTTTCCAGGCACGTGACGAATCGACGTTGTAAACTGACTTATATACTGTAAATGTCGGTTTTTACGAGGTGAAGAGTCATCCGATTTTTGCTGGAATGCGAAGGTCAGCGGTTTATGATCCGTTAGCACATGGAACTCTCTTCCCTCTAACATGTGAGCGAAGTACCGTATGGAAGAGTAGACTGCGAGTAACTCTCTATCGTACGTACTGTATTTTCTTTCAGTGAGCATGAGTTTGCGAGAAAAGAATGCTAGAGGTTCGAGTGTGGAGTTTTTAAGCTGTTGAAGGACTGCGCCTATACCAACGTCGGACGCGTCTGTATGCAAAAACAATTTTGCGGCGGGTGTGGGGTGTGCAAGTGTTGCTGCCTTAGAAATGGCTTGTTTGCAAGTTTCAAAAGCGCACACAGCTTCGGTTGACCAATTAATGGGTGTAGGGTCTTTCTTTTTATTTGTGAGTAAGGAACTAAGGAGAGATTGTTTTTCGGAAGCGTGATCTATAAATCTATGGTAAAAATTGAACATTGCTAAAAATCTACGTAATTCCGATACAGTTTTAGGTTGGGGAAAATCGGTAATTGCGGACACTTTACTAGGTGAAGGAGCAATTCCATCGGGAGACACTTCAAAACCTAAAAATGTTAACTTTGATTTTCCAAACACACATTTTTCGGTATTCAAAACAATTCCGTATTCATCAAAACGTTTAAAAACTATATTTAAGTGAGTTAAGTGTTCTTCTAAAGTTTTAGAAGCAATTAAAACGTCATCAAGGTATACGAAGCAAAATTCTAATCCCCTTAAAACGACATGCATGAAGCGTTGGAAAGTTTGTCCTGCATTGCAGAGCCCAAACATCATTTTAGTGAATTCGAATAAGCCAAAAGGGGTTATAACAGCTGTTTTTTCAATGTCTGCTTCCGCGACAGGGATCTGATGATACGCTCGAACAAAATCTAACTTTGAATAAATTTTTGAGTCATTTAGGCTATAAGCGAAATCATGAATGTGTGGGAGAGGGTATCTGTCCGGTATTGTAATAGAATTTAACCGTCTGTAATCACCGCATATTCTCCAAGTGCCGTTTGACTTCGGCACCATATGAATGGGACTTGCCCATGGGCTTGAAGGCCTGCATAAGCCGGTTTTTAACATATAATCAAATTCTTTTTTGGCGGCTGCAAGTTTATCCGGTGGCAAACGTCTAGTTTTTGCAAACACCGGAGGACCTGTAGTTTGAATATGATGCTGAACATCATGAGTTGAAGTGTTGAAAGTTAAGTTATTCGTACATATGCGAGGGTACTGCAATAATAATTTCCGATAAACAGCATCTTCTGCAATAGTTGTTAAACCCAAAGAGAAAGTAGGAAATGTTTCCCCTTTAATACCAGCGTAAGTTAAGGAATCAATCAATTTTTTATTTTTTAAATCAACCAGCAATTTAAAATGGGTAAGAAAATCCGCTCCTAAAATTGGTTGAGTAACGTCAGCGACAAGAAATTTCCATTGAAATCGCCTGGAAATTCCGAAGTCTAAAGTACATGTTGTCTGACCGTAAACTGCAATTTTTGAACCATTAGCAGCATAAATATCAAAAGATTTATTAGAAATCAAATTTTTCTGCATATGTGTTTTTGGAATAACTGAAACAGAAGCCCCGGTGTCTATAAGAAACTGGCGGTTGGTGAGTCTGTCGTATACAAATAGGCGACTTTGACTAGGACCTATATCTGCCGTCGCATGAACAGAGGGTCCAATCAGTTTTCCAAATTTTGAGCGTAATTGCAAGGAGGAATGCATTTATTAGCTTTAGTACCGAATTTATAGTGATACCAGCATAGAGGTCCAGCCACAGTGCGCTGTGTCGACCTTGAACGAGAACCTTGTCTACGTGTGCTAAATTTATTTTTATTCCGATATTGTTGTCTAGACAAACGTGTAACGGTCTCGGAAAGTTTACGAATTTCATCCTCCAATTTTTGAAAACGCGAATTGTCATCTGTCACATTTATAGAATTAACTGTCAATGAATTTTGAGTTACTTCCAAAATTTTATCGGCTTTCTCGGCTAGGAGAGATAAATTTTGCTCACCTTTTTCCATGCAAACTGAAAGAATTTGTTGCACGGAGACCGGTAAACGCTGAAGAAAAAGTGAACGTAAAATTTCTGTGCTTATAGAATTACCAGCGAGATCTTGCATGGAGCGTAATAAGTGAGAAGGTCGTTTATCTCCCAATTCTAAGTCTTTAAGAAGCATTTTCAAACGAGCAGTTTCGGAATCTGCATAGTTTGCAATTATTCTATTTTTAATCGTTTCATATTTATTATCAGTAGGTGGCTGCCGAATAATATCCGAAATTAAAGTTAGAACATCTCCATCTAGAGCAGACACAACGCAGTGATATTTTGTGTCGTCGGCGCTTATCCCAGATACGACAAACTGAGATTCCAATTGAATAAACCACACTTCTGGATTAGCGCGCCAAAACGGGGGTGCTTTAAAAGCGACGCGAGCAACATCTGCCACGCTTTCAGAAGCAGTAATTTCGTCAGGCATTTTGTTTATATGAGCGAGTCAGAGAGCAAAAAGTAAAAGGCATGCACAATAAATCACAAATTTAAATTTCTAATCGAAGTATATCAAACATAAGTTAATAAATGCATTTTGAGAAAGAATGCAAAATACAGTTGAAGAATACTTCATTTTAAATTAAAATTATTGTAAGTGAAGTTGAAACTAATTAATTGTATTTCTTATACTCTAATTAAAAATTCATTGCTTTTCACACATTGTAATTGAAATTTATAGTAAATTAAGATTAGAGTAACAAAGTTTACGAAATTGAAAAGTAGTTATTAAATGTCAAATATAATGACAGAATATTTTAAAAAGTTCAATTAACTTTATAGAAATATTAAAAAATTTGCATTATCTTAAGCATTTATAAATTTAAATTTCATCTAATATTTGAAATAAATGACCATATTTACGTCGTAGAATAAGCTTACTGAACGCCAGTTGACACCACCATGAAAGAAACACATTCTATTTGCAGACTATACGTGTTCTATGTCCAAACGGGTCACCACTTTTAGGCCCCCGTGTCTTCGAGGGTCTATTGAACGTTATGTACAAGGAAAGAAATATCATTCATACATAAACTAAATTTATTAACTAAAAACAAGAACACAACCATCTGGTTTGACGGCCGAGAATGAAAAAAGGTAAAGCTGGAAAAGTGAAAATCCAAATTACAACTCAGTTGTCAACGGAACGTTGCCAACGGTGTTAAATAAATTTAAAGCTTTAAATAAAGTTAGGTGAGGCTAGATCTGTAGCTCACCATACCCCGGTTAAACTGTTAACAGTACCCCTGGGGGTACGCGTACCACACTTTGGGAAACACTGCTCTAAACGAATTTCCCACTATCCATTTCTTCATTAATTGTGCATTTTAGCATGCAGTTAATTTTTTTTATTTATTAAGCATTGGTAACAATAATAAAATCTCCAAACAGATTAAGTATCCTTTCCCCATTTACTTTGCCTTTTAGTAGATAGGTTACTTTTTTATTTCATTTAATATATTTTATCAACATTAGTTAAGTATCATTGTCATCAATAATAGTCTAACAGTAATCTAATCAATAATTCTCTAAATATTTCTAAGGGTCTGGGAAATTCAATTAGGGAGTTCTTCAGATCAACACAAGTTTTGCGATTCAAGGGCATACTAATTATTTTACGTCTTTTTAATTTGTTTCTCTGTTTTCCCCCGTTGATTTACTCTTATTAAATATCTAATGTCTTTTGAGTTTAGAACAGGGGTTTCCAACTTACATGAGGCCGGGGGCCACAATTAGAAACACAAATCATATGGCGGGCCTCAACTTGATCAAAATTTTATGTAGGACTCTTTTATGTTTGAAGGAACATTAAATATTACTGTCAGATTCTGCTGCAACCACCAGAGAACAGATATTTAAATTTTAAATTTACAAATGTGTGTGTAAATATTTTCGTCCAAAATGAGTGGTTTTAAAAAAGTTAAATCGGAGAATTTCTTCGAGAAAATTTCTGATACACATATGCTAAATTTTATTCACAAAATACAAAAAAAATGAAATAAAAAAGAGCAACATACACGATTATTTTTGTATTTAAATAAATATTTTTTTGGATGCAAAACCTGACAAATATTTTTTTTTTTTGCACCGTTGGTATGATAAATTTCACAGAAACAAAGAAATTAGATTTTTATTAACGAGAAAAGTATTTTGAACCCATATAGAATTTTTACGAAAATTGTCCGCAAAAAAATGACTATTGATATATTTTAGTTCGCGGGCCACAAAAAAAAAAAGACTTCGCGAGCCGGATTCGCCCCCCGAGTCGCTAGTTGGAAACCACTGGTTTATAGCCGCATCTAATTCTTAAGCCATTAGATCTACATTTAATCGATAACCAATCCATTCCTTTTTTTACCGATGAAATTTTGCATGCTGAGAGTTCAAATAACTGGGAAGATCATTGTCAAAATTGGAATATTTCACTACGAACCATTCGAGTGGAACGAGCAAAAAGTGAATGGTTCTGATCTTATTGGTTTAGAACTCTCCATTGATAAAAATTAAATTGCATATCTATCTTTCTTTTTTATCGTTTTTTATCAAATATTTTGTCGACCGGTCTGTGTAGGGGGCAGGGAACTGTCCTTGCATCAGAAAGGTCCTGGGTTCGAATCCCGGCCAAGGCATGGATGTTTCTTTCTCTCTCTATGTGTTCTATGTCCTTTCTCCTTTGTGTGTGTGTGAATGTGACCCGCCCTATAAACGGGTTGTGGTTGTGTGAATGGCGTGGCAGAAGTCGAATTCCTGGCCATAGATGGAGCCACTGAAAAACAGGAACAATCGCACCCCCACTGCCTAAACAGGCATACGACAAAAAAAAAATCAAATATTTTAAAGACAACTACATTGTTGCTTTCTAGCTCTTAGCCCTCATTAAAAAAGGAATTTATTGCGCGTTCTTTAATATAAAATTATTTTTATTTCATTCGTTATGCAAAATTAACTCAATGATTAACGTAACTCAATAATCATAGGTGGAGTACGTCACTAAAATAATATTTCTAAATATATCTAAAAGCATGTGTTTATTTCGTTTATAGTTACGCTTTTTCAAACTTCTATTAAACCTGTGGTGGCTCAGGGGATAGAGCAATCGCTTTCCAATGAGGTAATCCAGGTTCGAACTCCTGCGATAACTGCTCGATACGAGTTCCGTACCCGGCTCACACCGACCATAGTGCTGACGTAAAATATCCTCAGTGGTAGACAGATTATGTGTTAGAGTACCCTTGCCTTCAGGCTAAACATGAGAGGTTTTCGTGGTTTTCCTGACAGTGTAACGCAAATGCGGTTTAGTTTCATCAACAAGCCTTCCACGAAGAAAAATTTCTTCCAATTCTTGATCCAGGAGTTCCCTTGTCTTCTGTATCGGGTTCAAAATTACTAAGCTACAGCGTTAGCAACAGATTAGTAGTCATAAACCCAAACATTGGGTCCACTGTTCATTGACGGTTATAAAATGAAATAAAATAAAATATTAAACCAAGTAATTTAAATCAACGGTAATTGAGATACGAAGTAAGTTGTGTACTGATAAGTCTTATTAAAGGAGTAATAGTACTAATTCGTTAAAAGGAGAACTGTAAACAAACCACCGTACTATGGTTGAATAGTCTTGGTAATAAGTATCTACTAATTGAAAAAAAAGTTGCGCATAGTTTGTCTAAAGTAAGAACTTTCCCAGCCATTCGTCTGGACCCATGGCGGTGGCTATGGTAACGAGGTATAACTATTTCAAGTAAGAGTGTGGGGTCACTGTTTAGGACAAGTTTTGGCACAGGTTGGCGAGAGAGAGGTACTCTTTTTCTCCTGTCTGTTGTGTTAGCCCTAGAGTGAAGCGAAGCTACCTTCCCTGACATGTGCTACTCTCGTCTTCATAGCAGCAGACGGTCTCAGACTTTATGGCGAGGGGGAGTTCTTACCGTAGACAAACTATACTAAAAAGCGAAATTAGTAGAAAATTTTACTAATTTATTTAGGGAAGTGGAAAAAATCCCCATACTATTTTCGGCTCCAATGATGCTTAATTAATTTTGGTAATAGGTACTAATTGAAATAAATAAACAATAAACAAAACAAATTTAATAAAGAAATGACGCAAATTCATTTAGGAGAATCGAAAAAAAAAATCGCAATGCTATTATTGATGCTGCTGATTAATTTCGGTAGGTAATATAAATTGAAATAAAAAAAGTAATCTTTGTACTTAAAAGCAAAGTTAATGGAGAAACGGTATTAATTCGTTCAATAGGTACACTATTTTTGACGCTAAAAATGCTTGAGTAGTTTTGGTAATTAAGTACTACTTAAAATAAAAAAAATGAGCTTTGTTAAAAGCTAAATTATTTCAGAAAAATTCATATAATTAACTCCAATTATGCCTAATTGATTTTGGTAATAGGCACTTTCGATATTAAGGTAAATGCTGCAGGCCGGTATAGCCTGGTCGGTAGGGCGCTGGGATCATGTCCGAGAGTTCGTGGGTTCGAACCCCGCCGGCTGAAGACTCCCAGTGTAGCAAATGGTGACTGATGCACGTTAAATCTTTCGAGTCGCAAAGTCCTCCATGTTCCCATAACAAATCAATACGTCTGGGGGTAAAAAAAGTTTGGCATTAGAAACAACAACAACAACAGGTAAGTGCTGCAGTTTTAATAGGTATCAAATATACTAATATAGGTACGATGTTCTACGTTAATATATTTGACACCTATTATACTGCATCAGTACTTAGAAGGTTAAATATGGATACATTGGAAAGAGGTTTTTTATAACCCTCTGAAAGAATAAGTGCCGGAGAAAGTCCCTTGGTTGTAGTTATCATGATTTGGCTTCAAGTAATAGCATCATGCCAAATACTCTTGAATGCAGTAAATATTTATTCTGATGTGAGAAACTACTAAAAACGTGTTTTACTTAATCTAATAACGTAAAGTCGCAAGGAAGGACAAAATATAACAAATAAAGAAATGTAATAATTTTTTTAGCTTTATTTATTGAGCTGGTCTTTCAATTTTTTGCGTGATTTCTTAGTGTTGTTCAATTCTATTACACTGCTCAAAACAAATAAAGGATCTTTTAAGTCTTGAATAAAATAACGGTATAAGCAATTTTTTAATTAATGCTGTTTCACAAATGAAAATTTATCTTATTTTCAATCTTCGCAGTTTGCAAATTTTGAGTTTGACGTCGAAGACGACGCTTTGACGGCAACGATTTGATTTGGTTTTCAACTCAATGTAAGACGAAGCGAAAAAGAATGGTCGACATTCGTTGAGCGCGTTGTTTCGATGAATGCGATGTCATAACGAAGTCATTCAACCGAATCAGAATCTTGGAGTGTTGTTGGCCAGTTAGATGGGGGCCAAACACAAGCTGAAAAACCAGAAGCCATTTGAGTTTCATAAAGTGTGATTTCCAAGATCTGGAACCGTTTTTTGAAGTTTGGAAATGCAGGCCGAGATAAACGGGCAACAACGTCCAATGAATACCGTTATTTAACGCTAACGGCTCAGAGACGCCGAAATATGAATGCCACTCGTTTTCAGCAACACCTTCGTTTGGCTACTGGCACCACAGTTTCGACACAAACTGTCCGAAACCGCCTTCACGGTGTAAATTTGCATGCTCGCCAACCAATGGTGTGTGTCACGTTAACAGCGAGGCACCATCGCGCCTGTAGGGAGTGGACAACAGAGCATGAGAACTGGAGGAGAAATGAATGAAGTAATATTCTTTTCTCTGACGAGTTTCGTTTTTCTGTTCATCCTGATGATAGGCGTATTTTCATTTGGAGGGAATGTGGCACTGGAAACAATCCCGCGTTCTTGCACGAAACTGTAAGATTTGGGGGTGGAGGAGTGATGGTCTATGCTTAAGTCTGCCTCCAACACTTCATCCATCATTTCGTTCACTTTGCTTATCATCTTGCTTGATCCATTGATGGGCTCACAGATCTTCGTATCATTCGAAATGGAGCTCTGCCCAGTCGCCAATATAGGGATGAGAATTGTAGTCCCTTACGCTGTAGTAATTGGAGATGACTTCATGTTGATGGACGACAATTACAGGCTAGGTCGTGCTAACTTGGTTAATGATTTCTTTTTGGAGGAAGGATCACGCGAATGAATTGACTGAAGGAGTGGGACAGAATACCTCACTAATAACCTCATTGACTCGACGATTCAATGTTCAACGTTACTGGCCGTCCGGGGAAAACATACCCTAACAAAAACGATTTTCTTTTAAGGAATCACCTTTTTTTAATTGCTTTTCTCATGTGCACAAATTGTGTGTTTTTTTTCTTCTTTTTTTACCCAAATGCTCAATAAAACGCATTTTTTCCTGTCAAACAAATGTCATTTTTATCTCATATACCCTACTACATTTTTCGACAATGTATCAATTCAACAGGTGCAAGATCAACGCGCAACTTCAATATCCTTTCTTTTGCTCAGTGATCATTGAATTTCGTTACCCCGTTCTAAGAACTCTTATTCAGCTTTTTATTTTATATATTTGATTCGATTCAGATCGTAAGCCACACTATGTTGATCATTCATTAGGAAATTTCTTCTGACTGGTTGCTTCTAAACATAGGATTAAACATTTTATAGCTTGTTCTTTTTAATACATATCAAGTTTTTAACCATTCGTGACATGACAAGGTTAGTGTGTCATATCTATTATCAGCAAAGTACAGATAATGTATTATCAGATAAAACTAGCAGAATCCTTAATCTCGAAGCTTTTTAGTATCAAATTCTTGATAATCATAGACAAATAAGCTTAAATTAGAAATCATTAGTATAATTCCTTAACTGATTATTCGACTCTTAGACTAAGAATTAAAAACGCAATTAATTATATATATATATATATATATATATATATATATATATATATATATATATATATATATATATATATATATATATATATATATATATATATATATATGTAACATAAAAAGCTTTTATTAATCTTTTTATGTTAGTTTCTTTGCTATAAAACAACTCCTA
Organism: Parasteatoda tepidariorum; assembly: GCF_982258835.1. Classification (NCBI taxonomy): domain Eukaryota; kingdom Metazoa; phylum Arthropoda; class Arachnida; order Araneae; family Theridiidae; genus Parasteatoda; species Parasteatoda tepidariorum. Next base: position 47,437,097 of record NC_141761.1, on the reverse strand, counting down.
CTTTATTACTAATTAATTATTCTATTTGAAATACTTTCTCACACTTTTAAAAGCCACATCCTGTTTCTAAATCTATTTTTAGCCAAAGTATGCATACATTTAAATAAAGATCTTTTTTCCCTTTTAAGCCGTGGGAATCACTCGAGCAAGTTCATTAACCAATTGTAAGTTCTGAGATTTCCCTCTTTTCCCTAAATAGAGACATTTTAGGATTTTTTGCAAGATTTTCCCTACCAGAAAGACTGTTTGCTGATGGAGTAAACATCACTTCTTCGCTCTCACTCAACTAAGAATGTTCAAATAAAAGTTACTCTGATTTAATTAAAATCCTGTGTCTGTTTTCCTGCTCGGTCCGACTGCATCATTTTACAAGCCGAGCAGGATTTTAAGAACTGATGAAACGGGCGCAGGATAATAATTGCTAAAATGCTTCTTCAAAATATAATTCAAAAGTGAAAAAAAAAATACAATTGGCGGAATCATAAAATTGCTGCTGAACTGACATTGTTCGTGAAACACATATTATTCTTTTGAAGCATGACTAAAGGAATTTGATGCCAAAAATAATTAAAAGAAGATTTTTGGGACTTCTCTTTCAAGTATCCATTGGAGTGGTCTCAACTGTATTTTAACAGTGCCTGACGTCTTCGTTTCCGTTATTACAGAAGTGGATCTCAACGCTGCCTGGTTTGAGTCTCCCCCACTTGAGTGCTAGAAGCACTTTGACGGAATCCCATTTGTGTATATCAACTTGATGGAAATGTCATCATATAAAATAATAATAAAAAGAAAATGATTTTACGATAGGTTGGTGCAACGCGATGCGTCATCAGAGGTCAGATAGTCTGTCTGCTCATATGTTCAAAAACAAAACCTTGAATGATTTTCAACACCCGTTAACAAAATTCTCAACTGTTGGTGCTATGTGTTCAGTGTGTGAACTTTAGTGGATCGTGCTTAGTGAAGAAAACTTGTGAACAAAAATAGATGAGTGCTATGAAAATCTTCTTTGGGGGGATTAATATTTTACACATTTTATATCCATTATACTTACTTGACAAATCGTGCTCTGATATTTTTAATGATTGATATTAATGATGAAATTTTTAATTGATTTTTAATGGTGAAATTTTTAAACGTGAATGCTTTCTAATCATTCACGCTCATATCTCGAAATTAAAACAAACAAATTTATGGCTATTTATATTTTGATAATATTTCAATTTATTGATATTATTATTCAATGATTTACCATATTATTTGTTTAAATTAAATAATATTAAAATTTAGTATTACCATCATATTTTTTTTCACTCTTTATTCAGTATGATTATAATTTTAATTATTTAAAGAATCACTCTTTTTATTGCATTATATATCACAGTGTATATTAATTGTAGAAGAGAAATTTAAATTTTTATTTTATTATGGTGTTTAAAAAAGCAAAAGATGTGCTATTCATAAACTTAAGTTTTTTTTCCTTCTAAATGTTATATTTAATTATTGAAATTTATTTTGGTTATTTTAATGCCCTTACGGAGTGGCAAAAATTACAAATATGCATCAAAATCTAGAGGATAAACCAGACATACTAGTCTTTGAGCCTGACATTGGTGTTCAATTCACATCCTGGCTCAAACACTTCGAAAAACAAACTCTAGATGCTAAATGTAATGACGAATGGAAAGTTAGAAATTTTCAAAAATTCATTAAAGGTTCAGCTTTGAAATTGTATATTAATAACTGTCTTAATTGTAATTCATATCAAGAAATAGTTGAAATTTTTCAAGAACATTATTTTTCACCTCTCTTTGGCTTAAACGATTTTCAAAATTTAAAATTTTCTGGCCAAGCTAAAGACCTTAACTCATATTTTACTGAAAAGGTAGAGTTAGGTAGAAAGATAGGTTTAAGTAATGAACATATAATTGAGGGTCTATCTATAGATTTGCCTCCCCAAATTAGGACACTTTTGGTTTTAAAAGAACCCAAAACCCCGATTGAATGGCTCACAATTGTTTCGAAAATAATTCATGATGTACCTACGGTCTTACCCCAAACTGAAACTAAACAAAAATTACCAGAATCCAAATTTAATGGGTATGGACCACAATATCAAGGCTGGGTACCAAGGCGGCCATTCTTTAACAACTCGGGTAATCCAAATTATAATCCTCAACAAAATCAAAACTTTTCCCGGCCTAGTCAAAGTTATAACCAACAATCCCAATTTAGACCTAGAATTCAAAATGAAAAGTTTCAAAGAAATGAACAACAAAGTCATTTCGCCCAGGCTTCCCAGGAGTTGCCTCCTAAGCCATGTAAATACTGTGATAAGCTTGGTATAACCAATGCTTATCATTGGGGCCAAAATTGTCTAAACAAACCTAATATTTTTACGGCTGAGAATCAAACTCAGCCTAAACAGGAAAGTGACCAACAACAAAATTGTCAATTAATAGTAACTGGATATTTACAAAATAAAAATGAAAACAATATAAGTGACAAAAACCCAATTTTGACAAATAAAACTATCCTGTTAAACATTGATACAGGAAGTACTTTAAATATAATTCCGGCTAAGCTTTTTGAAAAACTTAATGTCCTAAAAGAAAGAAAAGACTTTGTTAATGTAAAGCAAACAAAAGGTATTTTGCAACTTAACCACACTTGTACTTTAAATTTAAAAATTGGAGATATAGCTAGGTCAGTGGAATTTTATATTTTAAATACTGATCCACCTTATGCCATACTGGGTTTAAAGGAATGTAATGGGTTTAAATTAGTGATAGATTGTGTTGAACGAGTTGTAATGCAAAATCAGAAGAAGCTGATAGTTTTTTCGGATTATAAAAGCAACTTGTCTTTACACATTTCTCCTGAAATCCAGGTTAATGATTGCAACAAAAATATCAATAAAGAAAATAAGGCTAAGAATAAAAATAAGGAAAGTAGAAATAAAAGAAACAATGTTAAATCAATTAAAAATAAACAAAATGAAATGATTGTGGAAAATAAAATTTTGGATATAAAAGTAAACAAAAATAAAAATGTAAGCAAAGAGAATTTAAAGAAGAATAAAATAAAAAATGGACTTAAAAATAAAGATTTAAATAGCAAAACTGAAAATAATCTTGAGTTTTCAAATGTTCTTGAGACTAAATGTGATAATGGTGCGCAACATTGTCAAAATCATGTTGACGGAATTATGCAAATTCAAGATGATGAAAAAAGTTTCCAACTTCAGGAAATTTTAGAAGATTTTTCAGATATATTTTCTAAAGATAAATATGATGTAGGGACAATAAGAATTGAACCTCAAAGGGTAAGATTAACATCAGACTTACCAGTATCCTTACGAGCATACAAAACTTCCCCAAAACAACAAGAGGAAATAGATAAACAAATTGAAGAATTGTTAAAGCATAATATAATTAAAGAAAGCTCTTCTCCCTATTCTGCTCCAGTAACTTTAGTTTATAAAAAAGATGAAAATAAAAAAAGTAGATTGTGTATAGACTTTAGAAAATTAAATCAAATCACTAAATCGGATGCAGAACCATTACCTCTTATAGAAACTCTTATAGATAAATTAGGCGATAGTGTTTATTTTAGTAGGCTTGATATGGTAAGTGGTTATTGGCAAATTCCAATCAACCCTGAGGACACTGAAAAACTTGCTTTTGTCACCAATAGTGGGTTATACGAATGGTTAAGATTGCCATTTGGGTGGAAGAACGCCCCTAGTATTTTTCAAAGAACAATACGTAGAATACTCACTAAACATAAAGTTTCATTTGCAGCTAATTATTTTGATGATATCATAATTTATTCTAATAATTTTGAAGAACATTTAAATCATCTAAAGGAAATTTTTGAAATATGTAGCATTATTAGAAACCCCTGCAGAAAATAAAAGTATGACTAGTTCTTCTGATTATCAAAGATGTTCCTTGACCAGTCCTTTTGTAAATAGCACTAGAAAAAATTTGAAACTAAGCAGAGGCAATGTTGATAAACAGAGGAGGACATTGTTAAAAATTCCTGCTGAAAATCAAACTGTTAAAAATAAAGAAATAAAATTACATCCTTTTGATACAGAAAGAAGGCCATTATTACAAACACCTGGTCTTATTGAAGACCCTAATGGTAAGGTATTGGGTGTTCACCCGTTTGACTATCAAAAAACTGCTTTGTTAGAAACTCCTACCATTATCAAAAATGAAAAATTTAATGCACGTTATTTTAGTGGTCTGAAAAGTACTCTATTAGAAACTCCTATGGAAGATCAAACTATGGATAATAATTACATCGGAGTACACCCTTTTGATTATCAAAGAAATGCATTATTAGAAACTCCTGCAACTGATAAAGTAATTGAAACTGAGATGGTAGAAATACATTCATTCAATTATCCAAGAGATGTGTTGTTAGAAACTCCCTCCGAATGTTATGAGTATGAAACTCATCCTTTTATTTATCCGAGAAATTTGTCCCCTATCATAAATCAGAATATGGAAAGTAAGAAATTTAAAGAATATTCCTTCGTTTATCAACAAAGCACATTTTCAAAATTTCCTACAACTAATGAACAAGGAGTATATCCTGTTGATTACCAAGTGGAATCATTAAAAGCTCTGCCGAGCTCTCCACTTGGGGAAGAATCCCATTTTGATATGCAAAGGAAAACCTTATTACAAAGTCCTAATACAAGTTATGTTAAAGAAGATGAGAATTTGGAAACCTACCTTTTTGGAAAGCAAGGAAAAACACTATTAAGGAAACCAGGTGAAAATAGTGTTGTAGATAATGAGGATGATTTGGAAACTTACCCTTTTGATAAACAAAGAAAGACATTATTAAAAAATCCTGGTGCAGGCTATGAAGATTTTGAGAAGCCAAGAAAGACATTATTGAAAGACCCTGGTACAAGGTATCCTGTTGGTGATGAGGATTTAGATGTGAATTCTTTTGATAAGCAAAGAATGACATTATTAAGAAAACCTGGTACTAGTTATGGTGTAGATGATGAAGATTTGAGAACTAATTCTTTTACTAAGGAAAGAAAAACATTGTTGAAAAACCCTTTTGATAAACAGAGAAAACCATTATTAAAAACCTAGACAGAAAAGATTTGGGTTACTTCAGGAAATGCCCCCAGTTGACAAACCTTTTGAAATAATTGCAATCGATAGTGTAGGTGGTTTTAATTATTACAATTCTACCAAAAAATATTTAACTTTAGTAATTGATCATCACACTCGATATATGTGGTCTTTTGCATCTAAATCAATAACTACGGAAACCTATGTTAATTTTTTGCACCAGGTTTTTCAAATTCAAACCCCTAAAAGTATTTTGAGTGATAGAAATGCCGCGTTTACTTCTTCCCATTTTAAAAAATTTCTTAAACATAGCAAAATCAAACAATTGTTAACTACAGCCCATAGACCCGAGACTAATGGAAAAGTTGAACGTTTAGGACAAACCATTGTAACACGTTTAAAATGTAAAATTAATGATTCTTCTAAAAAAATTCCTTGGCCTAAATTATTAAAAGAAGTAACTGAAGAATATAATTTAACTCCACATTCAGTAACTAAATTCCCACCAGCTTATTTAATGTTTGGCACTCTCCCATTTAATCATCCTTTATCTGAAGAAATTTTTCCACCAATAGAAGAAGCAAGGAAAATTGCAGTTGAAAGAACTAAACAATATCATGAAAAAAATAAAATTTATTATGATCCAAGATTCACTCATATTGAATTTTCCCCAAATGATACTGTAATGTATGAAGATTTTAAATACCCCAATACTAGGAAACTTACCCCAACTTTTTCCGGTCCATATATAATTCTTGAAAAAATTTCTGATGTTAATTATAAAATAAATAAAAAGAATATTCATAATAAAGAAAATACAGAAATAGTTCATATATCAAAATTGCGAAGGTACCACCCACCTGACAAACTTAAATTATGTCACGAATAAAAAACATGAAATTATTTAAATGGAATTGACTATATTTTATATTAAATTTAATGATTTTTCATTGTTAAAATAAATTAAAAACACAGAATATGACAACATTACACATGGTTCAATGAACATGGTCTTAAACTTCAGATTAAAGACCATTGTGTCAAATTTTTTTTACATTTTATATTGAAAATTTTTTTGATAAAAAGTGTTTATATCTCATATCACTTGCATTTTCATATTTTTGTATCTTTCTTGTTATTGAATATGAATATTTAAATCTTTTAGGAAATTTTTATAGATTTTCTTGTCTTAAGTGAAAAGTTTATTTTAATTGTATTAGAATGAATAATAACTTTATTTACTGTGATTATCAAGAAAGATTGAAAAAACTTAATCACAAAAAATTGTTGAAAATGGAGATCTAACACTTCATTTTGATAGTAGTGTGTGTTTTTTTTTATGATTCATGTTACTTTATATCTTGTTGATATTACAAATATTATTATTTTTTTATTTTAATTGTGTCATCATAGGGAAAGTTTTGCAAAGGGATAAATTTAAAAAATTTTAGATATTAGTCAAAATTTTTCGGCGAGGGGGGATGTAACATAAAAAGCTTTTATTAATCTTTTTATGTTAGTTTCTTTGCTATAAAACAACTCCTACTTTATTACTAATTAATTATTCTATTTGAAATACTTTCTCACACTTTTAAAAGCCACATCCTGTTTCTAAATCTATTTTTAGCCAAAGTATGCATACATTTAAATAAAGATCTTTTTTCCCTTTTAAGCCGTGGGAATCACTCGAGCAAGTTCATTAACCAATTGTAAGTTCTGAGATTTCCCTCTTTTCCCTAAATAGAGACATTTTAGGATTTTTTGCAAGATTTTCCCTACCAGAAAGACTGTTTGCTGATGGAGTAAACATCACTTCTTCGCTCTCACTCAACTAAGAATGTTCAAATAAAAGTTACTCTGATTTAATTAAAATCCTGTGTCTGTTTTCCTGCTCGGTCCGACTGCATCATTTTACATATATATATATATTTATATATATATATATATATATATATATATATATATATATATATATATATATATATATATATATATATATATATATATATATATATATATATATATATATATATATATATATATATATATATATATATATATATATATATATATATATATATATATATATACTGGTGGACAAAATTAAGAGATGGAAAACATTTTCCCAAATATCTCAAATACTGAATATAAATAAATTAAATTTGGTATGGATGTAGCTTATTCCATGATTATAAAGTATGCAAAACAAAAATGATAGTGCCATTCACTGGCAATACCTGTTGTCAATAAATCCAATGTAGTCTGAACTTAAGGATAAAAGATGACAATAAAAGTGAGGCTTGTACAGTGTGTGTTGCCTCTAGTATGGTGTATGGTCACCCCTGACAGACAGACAGCATGCACAACGAGTATGCATGCTGTTATTAAGGGAGTTAAGGAGGACATGTGGAAGACAATCCCATTCTTCCATTAGGGAAATTTTTAACTCCAGAATGGTTCTGGGGGGAGGTTGGTGCATCGCAATAGCTCTCCCAAGCATGTTCAATAGGATTCAGGTCAGGGGATTTGGCTGGCCAATCCATTCGTTGAATATCCTCGCTTTCCAGATACTCATCAACCATGATAGCCCTATGTGGTCGTGCATTCGTCCATAAAAATGAACTCAGGGCCAACAGCGCCCCTGAAAAGACGAACATAGCGCTCTAGAACCTCCTGCCTGTATCTCTGGGCATTCACGGAACCATTGTCAAACACATGGAGCGGTGTGCGGGTATCTTGCATGTGCGAATGAATGTGCGAAAATGCTTTCCATCTGTTAATTTTGTCCACCAGTGTATTTTTTTCAAATTTAGAAATAAACTCACAATTGGAAGGAAATACCCGTAAATTTTTATTTAATCGTGGATTAGTGATAAAACTTCACGTTTTAACTCTTTGAATGTGTTGAGTTGTTTAGCTATGCAGTTTTTTCTTAAGCCCATGTAATATGAAGCCATTTGTTCATCTTGCCTGGTTTATTTTGTGACGCATTTTTATATTGGCTTATTTTGTACTATTTCCCCTTTAATTTTATTTTTGATCATTTTTAAAACTGACACCTGCCATTTGCACAGTTTTAATGATACTCAGTATTGTTTGACATTGTTAGGAATTGAGGTTTTTGGTTTTATAATCATGTACATTTAAGGTTTTTTTTAAATTAATATTTTTCAACCGAGATATACACTTTTTGAGTTATAAAATCCATTCCCATTTGAAATTAATATTAAAACATCAATTATAAACATTTTAAGCCATAATTTTTAATGTAGAAATGAATGAACAAAAATGCCATTTTTCTTTCTACTCTATTCCATTCTACTCTCTTTCTACGTAAATTGATTCCAATTTCAGAGAAAAAGATTCTCTTATGGCTTCTATAAACGAGCATAATAATAAACTAGCCCCAATTCCCTTTAAGACTTGTTGTTGATGACTAGACATTTTTCAAAAAAAATTATTTATAAGAAGTTGAGTTCATACTCAACTTCTAGAATCGAAAGGCCCCAATAGAAATTGTAGTTAAAGAAATGCAGAATTGCTATTCTATTTTTGACTCTATAAATCATTTTTAAGATTGATAAATAATTTTACAAAGAAATGAAAGGATATTCCAGCAAAAATGCATTGATACTTAATCACAAAAACTAACAATTTAAATCCATACGAAATTAAAATTTTTTAATGGGAAATAAAACAAATAAATATTAAAATTAGATACAAAATTTTCAATCTGAATAGAATATTATTTATGTGGTTGGTTGGTCATTACTTGGATTGGAAAAAAAAAATTTACATTACTTGGATCAAACTTTACTGCCGTTTCCCATAGACCACCTAAATGAGGTGTTGTATGAGGTATGAACTTCCATTCGACCTCTTATACTAGTAGGTAATCAATTAAATATTGTTCGGGTAGTTTAACTAAATTATACAATATTTTAACACACTGCGAGCTCCACAAAAATTTGTTGCTTTGTCACTCGTTATTAACCACCATTTCCCTCATCTAGCAAAAAATCTTTTTAAAATAGAAATCAAAGCATCTGTTGGTAAATCAGAAACAACTTCTAAATTGTCTGCTTTAGTGACAAGGTGACAACATAAATTTTTTTAGTGACAACAAAAATTTTTTTGAAAATTTCCCTTCAGTTGAATTTTTCTTTGCTTACTCAAAATCAAAAAGGAACCACAAAAGTCCAAATCTGTTTTATTAAAGGTGAACTCCGGGTTCAATCTATATGAAGGAAGGTTACTCATTAGTTGATCGCTAGATACAGGAGGGAATTTGAAACAAACAATACATTCGTGAACTATTTTTCTTCCAAGGTTCCTGCCGTGTATTGGCCAGAATATTTGTGGAACCGAATTCAGAACGGCATGAGGACCAAGATGTAAATATTTTGTCTGTGTTTAGATGAGAGAATAATAGGAAATTTACTATCAAAATTTACCTGGTAATCGGATGATCCAACACCCCCCTGTAATATTCCATTATAAACTAAAAATGCATTCACTGACTTGAAAGGACTATTTGTCCAAATATTACCTCTTTTAATTGCTGCTAAATCAGCTTAAAAACTCATCTTTTTGAACTTTCCTAATTCGAAAGGTTTCTGGGAATTTTAATTCATCCCTAGAAATAGATCTAATATTTTCTCCTGGGAATTTTTGCAGTTTCTAATAAACCTGAAAAGGTAACTAAGAATTCTAATTAATTTCATATAGTTATTTCTAATATTTAAAAAAAATCAGTAGCAAAAGTGCTCCTATTAAAAATAGCCAAGTGACCAAAAATGTTTTAAGTGCTTTTTTTATAGTCAATGTCCGAAATAGTTTGTTCATCAAGTTCTGTAAATTTCGTTTCTGCACGAAGCAATATTAAATCTGGACCAAACCACAAGATTTTGCACGATGCAATGTCCTTGGTGTTTAGGCTTTGGGAAATGACATCAGCTGGATTGTTATCCGATGTTTCCATTCATTACATTTAGTCAGTTCTTGTATTTGTGCAACCCAGTTGCTCACAAATATTTTAAGAAGGTGGATGAATTTTCTAATCCATACTAGTTCTATTGTCGAGTCTGTCCAAAAAATTACCTTCTCAATCAAAATATTCACGGATTTTACAACCTTTTTTGTTAATTTATACAGCAAAAGGCTAGCGCACATTCAAATCTGGTTATGGTAAGAGATTTTATCGGAGCTACCCGTGATTTACTGCGCAACAATCTCGAAGAAGAATTGCGGTCCGATAATGTTTGAATAAAAGCTGCTGCACCGTATGCCAAAGAAGCACCAGCATAACAATGCAATGTTATGCAATTTTCTGTAAAGTTGTATCTTGGGATATCAACATTTTGCAATTCTAAAAGGTTGGTTGCGAAACTATCCCACTCCTTAGTCACTTTTTCTAGTAGCGAATCCTCCCGACCAATTTTGGAAAGCCATAGTTTTTGCATTATAATTTTAGCCCTTGTGATAATTGGACCAACCAAACCAAGAGGATAGAATATTCTTGAAACGTGAGATAGAACATCTCATTTATTGTAAAACTCGTACATTGCAACGGTCACAGTTTACGAAAAACAATCAGTTTTGGCATTCCAAAGAACACCTAAAGCCCTTTACTGACTGCAATTCCAGTTGGTGATCAAAACTATAATCTATAACATAAGTTTCATTAACAAGTAATTCTGGATAGTTGTCACACCATTTTTGCAATTTCATACCGCCTCGTCCTAACAGTTTTATTGTTTGTAACTAAAGTGTTTTAGCTGTTTCTAAAGTGGATGCACCAGATAAAATATTGTCAATATAAAAATCAGTAAGTGTAACAGGAGATGTCAACGGAAAATTGTCATACCCATCAAGACCCATGTAGCAAAATAAGGTTTATTTCCCCTAAGCAAAAACCTTTTAATTTAAACCTAAAATGGCTTGTAATTCGGTTTACGCGTAAACCTTCTAACCTTGAAACAAGATCTGTGACAATCCGCTCTATTTTACACTTATTACCCAAATCCAAAACCTTGGAAAACAATCTTTTATATAAAAACCTTAAATTAAGGTTGACTTAGGGTTTTAAAGCGTGAAAAAACCTTTAATAAAGCTAGTCTCAAGGTAAAAATAATCTTAAATCGAGGTAATTTTGAGGTTCCAATGAGGTTTGAATCCAAAACCTTGGAAAACAATCTTTTACATAAAAACCTTAAATTAAGGTTGACTTAGGGTTTTCAAGCGTGAAAAAAAAACTTTAATAAAGCTAGTCTCAAGGTAAAAATAATCTTAAATCGAGGTAATTTTGAGGTTTATTTTCGCAACGTCTTGTATGCTCAGCTGAAATTCACTGTTAATACAGTGAGATGATCACGGGGTTAAATCATTACAAAACGTCTTTTAACATAATATATTTAATAACAAACACGGATGATGGTAATGATACAGTGACATGGAGGAAACTGATCACAATTAATGATATGATTTCACATTACTGCGCAGAACGCCATCTGTTTAGTTTTAGAAATTATTATTGTTTACATTGAGAAATATTATTAAACACTCCCCCCCCCCCGATAAACTCTTAGTTCATAACAAATTAATCATTTCAAAATATTAATCAAAGAAATAATATAATCTAACCTTTTTACAATATGATCCATTCCTAATTATATAAAGATTATAATTCAATAATATTAATCGAACTCACAAAATAATATGTTTCATCAGCATTAGTTCTAACCTTTTACAAATTATTGCTTTATAAATGAAATTATTGAAATTTAAATAAATAAATATCAATTGATGAAATTAAATTTCCATATCATGAATAATAAATCAAACAATATTCCCAACAGAAATTCCTTCACATGCAAATATTTTGATTCTAAACAAACATGCATTTAAACAAGAAAAATATATATCTATGCATATTTTCTTTAAATCATGAAAGCTCAAATAATATCTTAAAATAAACTTAATTTGAAAATTAAATGCTTATCTTAAGCAGTATTCTAAAATAAAATGTTCAAATAATAATAAATGTGAATTTTAAATTCAAATAGAATGTCCATATTAATTTAATTGTTCACTTCTAAATTACAAAATAAATTTATAGAACGTTTTATTATTGACGTTTCTGTTTTCAAAGCACATGCTCTTATTTTGTTATCACGTCCTTGAAATGTTTCCACAGTTTTTCCAAGTTTCCACATGCTCCTTGGATACTTGTCATCATGAATCGAAACAATGTCATTTACCTTAAAATTTTGATTACCTTTATCCAAATTAACATAATTGACAGCTCTAAAAATTTAAAAGATAGTCCTTTTTCCATTTCTCCCAAAATCGATTTATAAGTCTCTCTCGATATTTATATTTTTTAATTAAATTTTTTTTGTCCATCATGCAGTCAATATCGGTTAATTTGACTGACGGTAAACTTATTAATCGTCTTCCAACTAGCATGTGGGATGGTGTTAGAGGAAAAGTATCTGTTGAGTCTGTAGTCACATAAGTAATAGGTCTCGAGTTGATTGCAGCTTCTATTTCACATAGAACTGTTTCTAGTTCTTCACTAGTCAAATATGTTTTCCTCAGTAATTTCCTAAGAATGATTTTCATTGAACGAACCATTCCGCTCGTAGAATCGATCCCACCAGGGCGCTCTTTCAACAATGAATTTCCACCTTATTCCCTTTGAGGAATAAAACTCACTCATTCCAGAATTGCTCAAAATCATCAACATTTTTATTGGCTGGAACAATAAAGTATCATATCAAAAATTATAAAGAATCTCATCCTTTGGCGTGTAAGGTTTTAAAAGAAAATTTATATGTCGACGATCTTATTACTGGTACAAATATGATTGAAGATGGACTACTATTATCCCGGGACACTGAATTAATATTAAAGGTGGGTGCCGATCTTATTACTGGTACAAATACGATTGAAGATGGACTACTATTATCCCGGGACACTAAATTAATATTAAAGGTGGGCGCCAATCTTTTTACTGGTACAAATACGATTGAAGATGGACTACTATTATCCCGGGACACTAAATTAATATTAAAGGTGGGCGCCGATCTTTTTACTGGTACAAATACGATTGAAGATGGACTACTATTATCCCGGGACACTTAATTAACATTAAAGGTGGACGCCAATGTTAATACGGTGAGATGATCTCGGGGTTAAATTATTACAAAACGCCTTTTATTATAATATATATTTAATAACAAACATGGATGATGGTAATGATACAGTGGCATGGAGGAAACTGATTACAATTTAATGATATGATTTCACATTACTGCGCAGAGCGCCATCTGTTTAGTTTTAGAAATTATTATTATTTACATTGAGAAATATTATTAACATCCACCTTGTCATGAAATTTTAATGGACAATGCAATTTGATCCTATTGCTAGTGTGACTGCAGCCAAAACATCATTATGGACCTAAGTGAAGAAACTTTTGAAAAAAGCTTTAAAAAATAATCTTTAATCCTTTTAAGATGAAAGGTTTGAAACTTCAATATTTTTGCTTTATTGAAAAAAGATTTTTAGTACCAACATTTCCGTGACGATAAAAAGAAAATTTCGACGCGAGGTTGCAGTCAGGTTACATGCTTTCTGGGATGACGAATCGTTACAAAGTGTTGCCAGATTGGGCTACAAGTAGCGGATTGGGCTACTTTTAAAAGTCCTCGCTACTGAAAATCGAATTCGGGCTACCCGCTACTTTTGGGGCTACTCATTATTTTTCAAACGCTACAAATCTTTAAAATGCGCAGCGTTTTTTTTTATCTTACAGAAATACTTTTTTAAAAATTTGTCCTTTCCCTTTATAAAATAATTCTGAAAAGTCTGCAGTTTCTTTATCTTTTTAAAAAAGAAATATTTTTTTTCTTCCTGGAAATGCATCAGCTTTAGTTTTGGATTCTTGATTTTTTTTTTCGCTGCTCGGAATCTAGAATCATAGGCTCGTGAAATAGCAAATATATGGAAAAATGCACGGCGAGTAAGATAGGAAAAAAAAAGTTTTAACTCCAACCATTATTAATCGTTTATTAAATTTAGTCCCGCAGTGGACTGATTGTTAAGAGGTTCCCAGTAGATCAGCGAAGTCAAGCATCACTGACTGCTGTCAGTGTGCGGCTGGGTGACCACTTGAACCAGTCTGCGTAGAGACCAAGGGTGTGCGGTATTGGTATACTACCGTAAAGAGCTCAACTTTGCGTGCAGTTCGAGCGGACTACCGAAGCGGGGATGCCTTCCCCTCTCCAGAGGATCAAAATTGTGATGGCATGTATTCGGATCCTCCTCAGGGATGTTTCCCAGACCGTCGCCAATAGTCCCTTGTGAAGGTCTAGTGCGACGTAAATGAACTACAACAGCATTGAAATTTAACTTATTTTTTAAATTTACGTAGTTTTTTTGGGCAACAAAATGTTCGAATCCGCTACTTTCGGAGCTCACATTCGCTACTTTTTAATCTTAAATTCTGGCAACACTGATCGTACGTGTAGACAAATACGGAGCGTTGGAGGTTCCGTATGTCTCAGTTTTGAGTCTTTATATTTGTAAATGTTTATCAGGAGTATCCTTCCGGAAAATTCGAAGAAAGTCTCTTTGATCTGGATTCACTAAGATCTGTTTATGTATTTTTCAATGTCTGCGGTGAAAGCATACCGATGTTTACGAAAACGAAGCGTAATAAAAAAAAGCTCTTGCTGCTGAATTTTTCTCTTCAATTGAATATAAGCACGATGTTGTAGGAGCTGATGAATTAAACACTACACGAAGCTTAGTAGAAAATTTTTTGTGGGTGGTAAATTTCATGGTGAGGCATGTAGTAACAATTACTAGCCACATTAGATTATAAAACTAACTCCATGTAATTTAGATCTGTATATTCTAACAAAAAATCAGTATAAAGCAGTTGCAGGTTCGATTCCTATCTATTCCAATATATTCCAAAGTAGAGTTAGGCTTTTTTCTGCTAAAACCCTGGAGTCTCCTAAGCATTGTTCATTGTTTAAAGACATTTTTACGACATAAAGACCATCTGAATCTCAATAATGAGTATTTTTGTAATGCTCCTCACAAAATTCTTCCTCACTACTGAGAGAAGTAAAGTTATCGACATTCTCGATTTCCCAAAATTTTCTCAATGCAATGTTATCGCCTGATCGTTAAGACACGGTTCCCAGCAGATCACCGAAGTCAAGCATCACTGACTACGGTCAGTGTGCGGGTGGGTGACCACTTGGATCAGTCTGCGTAGGGACCGAGGGTGTGCGGTATTGGTCCTCGTTAAACTGTACTACCGTAAAGTGCTCGACTTCGCGCGCAGGTCGTCGGGCTACCGAAGCGGGGGTGCCATCCCCTCCGCATAGGATCAAAATTGTGATGGCATGTCTTCGGATCATCCTCCGGGATGTTTCCCAGACCGTCGCCAATAGCCCAATGTGCAGCTCTAGTGCCACGTAAATTAACAACGACGGCAATGTTATCGCCGTTTGTTATTAAATCGCAATGTTGAATAGTGGAGAGCATATATATAACACTCCATTTACAATGAATCCTAGAGCCGTCTCTTGGAATAATAGTTTTTGTGTATTGCAATGAATTTGACCTGGTATAACAATCATAAAAATAAATCATAAAAACATTAGAAACGTAAAAATAAGTAAATTTTTCCAAATTTCATAATGCCTGCCAATCCTGCCAAGGAAATATGGGAAGGTATTTTTAGTCCCTTAACATTAATATGCGTTGTTAGTGTTATATCTGTAATTTTTGGAACAATTAAAAATTCGAACTCCGATGAGAAATCTCCTTTCTTATTCGAAATTGTAGAAGTCTTATGATTTAATGTGATTATTGTTCCATTAATACCAGAAACTGAAGTTAATATATGTACTTTTTTGAGATCTAATTGTTTCACAAAGTCAAATGTTATAAAATTTGCCACAGAGCCACCGTTTATCAAAGCACGTGCTTCAATAAAATTTTTATCTGCATTTCGAATCCATAAATTAGCCGTAGGTAAAACAACAGTTTTATTTACAGATGAAAAGCAATTAAGCGAGATCATTTCCTTCGCATGTGCCG
This sequence comes from Parasteatoda tepidariorum, assembly GCF_982258835.1. NCBI lineage: Eukaryota > Metazoa > Arthropoda > Arachnida > Araneae > Theridiidae > Parasteatoda > Parasteatoda tepidariorum. The sequence goes on along the minus strand of NC_141761.1, from coordinate 47,420,871 downwards.
ATGACTCGTTATTTCTCGAGAAGTTAGATTCGATTTCACTTAGAGAAGAATTTTTAATGTTATTGAGATAAGTGGCGTCAGTTAACTCAAAAGCATCTGGTTTATGTAACAAGTAATAGCGTTTTTATGACACGTGGAACATAAATATTTCGATTTGCCTTCATTTAACAAGCCATAAGACATTAACCATTAGGACAGGGGTGGCGAACCTTTATGCACCAACGTGCCATTTTTCAAAAAATTGTTTAATGAGGTCATGGACGGGCTGTCAAATAATTTTGACTTTGTGATTATTGGGAAAATAATAATACCAAATACTATTAACTCAAAACTCTTTATTTACTATGAAAAAAAACTATTCTGCAGTGTCTCAATTATACGCGTAATTCAACTTAAAGTAACATCAATGTGACTTCTGTTGTTGCAGATTAGATGACAAATAACTTATATTAGGTTGTAAGATGTTAGTTTAAGCAGGACTATTATTTTTTTTTTGCTCGTTATTTATTGTTAGCTCGTTTTTTGTGGTTATTAATTGTTTTTTTGGCATTAACTGTTAATTTTTGTTAATTGTTTTTTTACTTGTTTTTTGTAAATTTTAATTTAATGGTTAATATGCTTCATAGTGAAATTTATGATCGATGCCCAGAATATTGTGTATCGTGCCATTGGTTCGCCATCCATGCATTAGGATATTTAAAACATAACCTTTTTTTTTCTTTGGCGATATTGCATCTTACGTTAAAGTTCATTTCAAGAAAAGGATTACATTTATAAATTGGTCGTTGCAATTTACAAATAACACAAGGTTTATAATAATTCGAATTTGCGAATGAGTTTTTTGATTGCGTACAATTTTATGCAATATCATTTGAATTCAGCATAAAGTTTTTGGGTTTATGAATGTTTCTTGTTTAATTTTACAAATACCGCCCTTATAAGATTTCCAAAAACTGATATCGTATTTTTAAGAAATCTATTAAATTATCCAATTCGGGTAATTCAGAAGTAGATAAAAGACTCATGGTACAGGGGAAAGTGTTACAGCTTCTGTTGGCCGAAAGTGACCTGGAGCAAGGTAGAAGACTGATTTAGCTCCATAGTTTCACCTGCTAGCATTAGCTAATGGAATGGCCTTCACGCCTAGGGTGGCCCTACCAGGAGCTAAGCTCCCGACGTACTTCGCCCATTCCGCCCAGTGACACCCCCTCGCCACGGTGAGGCAGCTAGCAGGATTTGAGGGGGAAAGCAGCTAGCAGGATTTCGCCCGAGCATATTCTAAACTGTATCGATTTTAAGATTGACGAGTTTTTTCAAAATCTCATTTGTTTTTAGACTTTCTGGACATTTTTGGACTTATGGATTTGGTCTAATTGGGATGGACCTCTTGGGGATTAGAAACAACAACGGAAGTAGATAAGGACATTTCGAAGAGTTTTCGAGATTCCTTGGCAATTTTTTGAAGGGCAATGCTTATGAAAATATTAGAACTTAACTGATCTAATAGTAATTCTAGTGATTTTAAAGCTCTTGCCTTTTTTAATATTTGATCTTATAAATTGCGTAATTCAAAAGCAGATTTATGATTGATATTTTCGTGATTTAAAATTGAATTAATATGACTGTTGAAAAGCAATCGCTTATGATCATGGCGTTCTTCAAGTGCTTTAAAAAGTGATTCAAACGTGTCTTTTGTAGTTTGAATCTGTTTCGCATTGGCAATCAAGGCAAATTGCAAGTAAAATAATTTCTGTGTGAGTTGGATGAAATCAACAAATTGAATTGCGATTTAAAATTATGCCAATCTTCCATATTATCAGAAGTTTTGGGAAGAAGTATATCAGGCAGGTCCCGCAGTGGACTGATCGTTAAGACACGGCTCCCAGCAGATCACCGAAGTCAAGCATCACTGGCTGCGGTCAGTGTGCCGGTGGGTGACCACTTGGATCAGTCTGTGTAGGGACCGAGGCTGTGCGGTATTGGTCCTCGGTAAACTGTTCTACCGTAAAGTGCTCGACTTCGCGTGCAGGTCGTTGGGCTACTGAAGCGGGGGTGCCATCCCTTCCGCAGAGGATCAAAATTGTGATGGCGTGTCTTCAGATCATCCTCAGAGATGTTTTCCAGACCGTCGCCAATAGCCCATTGTGCAGCTCTAGTGCGACGTAAATGAACTACAACTACAACGACTATGTCAGGCAGTGTGATTTTTATATTATAATCAACAATTTGAGTATTGTTTTCATAATTTTCGACAACAGTGTTCTTTATAGGATTTAGAGATAATTTTAATTTCTTAAAGCTTACCTCTAACCCTTCGATGTCTTCTCCAATTGTTGGTAATATATCATCAATTTCTCGAAGTTCGTTGTCATGCGATAATAGTGCAGGCGTAATTCTTCTAATTGAACTTTTATTATTTCAAGAGCGTTTATTTTCGATTGTAGTAAAATCTCATCTTCGATAATCTCACTTTTTGAAAATTCGATGAGTTTAGGGATTTTAGTTCGGATACTTCCACGTTTCCTATTAAGTATTTTAGTATCCGCCATACTTAAGAAAACAACGAAAGTTATTAATGAAAATGCCTGTGCATAAAAAACCAAATTTGCCAATTCAGTAATTTTCAATTTGAGCCGCTAAAGCCACTCTGTTGTAGCCATTATTTATGTAAATCGAAATCCATCTTCGGTGACCTAAGATCAAAAACTGTTTCGTTTATCCATAGGTCGCTAGTTATCAAAGGCGTACGACAAATGTAGTAATGACAATGAAATTTTTAATTAATGATGTATCTACTTATTTACAGACAGCTCACAACGTACCAAGCTGCATTAACACATTTGCAGCCACGACTGGCCAGTGTTGCCAGAATTTAAAATTAAAAAGTAGCGAATGTGACCTCCAAAAGTAGCGGATTCGAAAATTTGTAATCCAAAAAAGTACGTTATATGTATAGGGTTATTCATAATTCCCTCCGCCTGTAAACGCCATTTTTCTTTACTACAACTGGCTTCAGTGGAACATGTTACTGCCATCTACCGGCAACTGCTTAAATTAAAACTTGAATACTTTTTGGAATAATTTCATATGTTCTTTTTTGCCATATTCGTCTTGTCTCTATTTTTTTGAGAAATAGTTTAGCTCAGATCACGAGAAGTACTTAATTAAATTAAATTCAAGTTACTTCTGTCTACTTAAAATGCTATCATAAGTTTTCCTGACTATTACTAACATAATTCCATTCGTGAAAAAATAATTTTTGTTTTATTTTCGGAAACATTTTGAGATTAGAATTAGTTTTGTGAATTGCCAAACGTCTTTTCCGTGTAAACTAATCATTTGCTTTTTATTATTATTATTTATAACTATAACTTAATTATTTCGGGATCCTTCTGAAAAAATAAATCGTTTTTAAAATTTTAACTGAAAAAGAATCTATATTTGTTTTATTGCTATTATTCCAAACTACAGTCGTCCCGCAGTGGACTGATCGTTAAGACACGTTTCCCAGCAGATCACCGAAGTCAAGCATCACTGGCTGCGGTCAGTGTGCGTGTGGGTGACCACTTGGATCAGTCTGCGTAGGGACCGAGGGTGTGCGGTATTGGTCCTCGTTAAACTGTGCTACCGTGAAGTGCTCGACTTCGCGCGCAGGTCGTCGGGCTACCGAAGCGGGGGTGCCATCCCTTCCGCAGAGGATCAAATTTGTGATGGCATGTCTTCGGATCATCCTCTGGGATGTTTCCCAGACCGTCGCCAATAGCCCATTGTGCAGCTCTAGTGCGACGTAAATTAACAACAACAACAGCCATATTCGTCTTCGTTTTTTTACTATACCGCTTCGAAACCCCGGAGGGAATTATGAATAACCCTGAATAGATATTTCTACTAAATTAAAAAAAAAAAGTTAAATTTCAATGCATTGGTTAAAAATTCCATCAAATTCAATGTTTCGTTTTAACTCAGATTTAAGGTCACGTGATTAATTTTTCCAGAAGATAAATAATTATTAATATTTGGAGTTAAAGATTTTTTTCCCCATCATACTCGCCGTGCATTTTTCCATATATATCTTTGCAATTTCACGAGTCTAGGATTTGAAACATAGATATGGAAAGATTATAGACTCCGCGCAGCAAAACAAATCAAGAATCCAAATCTAAAGCGGATGCGTTTTCAGCAACAAAAAATGTCCTTTTTTAAAAAAGATTAAGAAACTGCAGACTTTTCGGAATCATTTTATAATGGGAAGGAAAAAAAATAAAAAAAATATTTCTGTAAGAAAAAAAAATAGCTAATTTTTAAGATTTGTATCGTTTGAAAAAAAATGAGTAGCCCAAAATATAGCGGATAGCCAAAATTCGATTTTCAGTAGCGGGGACTTTTAAAAGTAGCCCAATCTGGCAGCACTGCGACTGGCTAACAGGAGGATTAAATTTCAACTGTACCTCAGGAGAGGGTGCTGTTGTACTAACAGAAAAAAAGAAATTACATTTCTAAGAATCCCTTTCCAGAGTTCTAAATTCAAAAAACTGTTTCAGAAATTCACAAGAACCGGAGCTTTAAAAAAAAGCAAGGCAGAAAACTTGTTCTTGTTATTTTTTTCACAGAATCGAGACTCTACTTTCTCAGTTGCCCAAAATAGACCTTTTATAAAAAAATGGTACTTACCCATTTATAAAAATTTTACGCTTACTATTGTAGTTGTTATATAAGACTTTTATTCCTCATCAGTTAAAAATTGTCTTACTTTTTATTCTCATTATTATCTATTTGGTTTTGTTCCTTTTTTTTAAATTTTATTCTGGGCTATGAGTTAATTTTTAAAATAATAGACGTGAATATGCAGTGAGGTGAACATTATTTAAAATAAGTTAGACTTTAATGTGTACATTGTTTTTGTATAACTAGAGTCTTCTTCTCCCTATTTGCTTCGCTCACCAACCCCACTTTTTATTTCTTGGCGAAAAAATATTGTGACAGCTAAATTAAAACTATTCAATTGAAATATAGCACAATTTAATAGCATTACTTATCGATTAATAATGTAATTATGTTTGCTTTAATACAATAAAATTTGTCTGATATATTAATTGAATATTTTTATTTTTATCAAACTTTCATTGTCAGTCGACATTATAGAAAACATTTCGCTCCGTTAATTTGATTCCTCACAAATCGTTTAATTGTTCAAAGGCATCCTTCACAAATTATCCTACCGTAAAACTAAACTATTTTCTAGTTATTATATCGTTAAAATGGACCCATTTTAATATTTTATCTCAAAAATTGACTCTTAGTGGAATGTCGTAAAAATGGAGTCGACCATGTCTTTTAATTAAGTTACATCTACTTGAAAGTTGTAATATATTTTTCCAACAATATTCTGTGAGCATAAAATGGATGTATCTCCTTTTTTACTGAAAAAAAGCTAATATAGATTTTAAAAAATATAATTATTCATACAATGAATATAAGTTTCCTAGAAGAAATTTGAAATTAACTCTTTCAGAACAGACAACAAATTTTTGAAAGATGATATGAAGAAATAAACTATAATCAAAGCAAATAAATAAGAAAAAATTACTTGCCTGCAAAAGAAATAGACAATTTAAAAAACAACTTGCATGGAGATGATAGCAAGCTTCGATAACAAAATCGCCCATCAGTCAACAGTTAAAAAAAAAAAAAGCCCAGGTCTCAGTTAAAGCTTGTGCCTCTCATAGTACGAAAGTTTGGTGCAATCGATTGTGCCATGAACGTATTCCTCTATCATATTTACCAATTTATGGTGCACCCTAAATAAAACAATTTTTCCTTTAACCAATTTATGGAGCAATTAGAAACTTTGCACCAAGTATTGGTTAAACATTTACCGAGTTTTTTTGCAGTGTATGAAGTCCGTCTGAGTCTGCAGCGCACATTGCTGTGCCACCGACTGGCAGAAGTTCAGGCTGAGAGGATAGTCAGCTGGATTCAAAGCTTGTACTCGCTGAAAATGGAAGGGCTCATGACTCAGACCTACGTGATGAGTAGACAGCGGATAATATGCAATTGCATACGTGCGTATGCAATTGCATATTTTAGCACTTTTCGCCATTTGTGCATATAAATGCATAAAAAGGTATATTTGCTCTAATAAATGCGTATTTTCAGCATTTTATGGCTTTTCCCTCCTAAAGCCATATCACTATTCTTTTCATGTTAGCATAAGAAACGCTTTAAATTTTGTTTTGTCGTTCTTTATCACCTGAAAGGGTCAGCTGGATTGATGTTGCTGGGGGTGATTACAATCACGTGAAAAAGATGTAGAAATGAGGTGTGTGTCGGGAAGGGGGGTACAAAGGGCCCACCCTAACAGACATTCGTCATAGAAACCTCAGAAAGGATGGTCAGATATTCTATGAAGGGATGTCTTTTCCTGGAATAAACAATTGTCAATCTGTGTGGGGAAAATAAGGCTTCTGTGGTAGGTAGAAAATGACCTCCCTTTCCTGTGATTGATTAGTTAAAAGGTGGAGTGAATACATTTTCGGAGAGAGCTGCTATTCTAACATATTTTGATAGTCCATCCGATAGATAGATAGTTTCGACATCCATCAGTTGAATACGGAGTCAGTGAAGCTTCGAACGTGATTTTTGACTGCTGAATTTTATAATATGCCAAAAATTAAGTCGACTAAATCAAATTTAATGAAGACATGGATTTCGGACCATGGGAAGGACTTTGCGACCGATGGGGAAATAGTATTTTGTGTGATTTGTCAAAAACACATTTCCTGTGAAAAAAAGTACCAAATCGATCAACATATAAAGACTAATGCTCACTCCGCGAAGAAAAAGCAGAATACATAAGGATTTGTTCAAAGTTTATTAACTATTGCTGTTCAAGCAGCTAAAAAGGAAAGTGATTTTTCTAGTGATTTATGCAAAGCCTTAGTAAGCAGCAATATTCCTTTAAAAAGGTTAAATAATACAAACTTAAGACAGTTTTTAAAAAAATATTGTACCAATTAGATCATTCCCGATGAATCGACTTTAAGAAAGAACTACCTTCAACCGATATATAACGAAGTACTGGATGATATTTGACGAGATATTGGAGATGGCCCTATATGGATTGAACTCGATGAGACGACAGATAAGTGCAGTCGCTATATTGCTCATTTTATTTGTGGATAATATTCCTACTCGACCAGTCTTCTAGCAAGCAAAGCCCTTGAAAAAGTCAATCATTCAACCATAGCAAGGTTTGTCAATGATTCTATCAGATTATTATGGCCTGATAGAGATTATTACGTGTTTGGCTCATGCTGTTCACTGACTGGTTGAGACTGTTCGAGAAGTATTCTCCTCTGTGAATGATTTAATTTCTAGTATCAAGAAAGTTTTTCTCAAGGCACCTGCGCGCATAAAATTGTGTTAAGAAATGTATCCTGATTTGCCCTTACCTCCACAGCCTGTGATAACTAGGTGGGGTACATGGATTGAAACTGCACATTTTACGCTAATAATTTTGATGCAATAAAGTCAGTTGTAGATGCAATTGACAGTTCCTGTGCTTCTTCAGTTCATGTCACAAAAGAATTACTACAGGATATCTCTTTGCAGAAGGCCATAATTGACACTCACTTTTCTTTCTTAAGTGGAGCAATAACAAAGCTCGAAACACGAGGTCTTCCCCTGGCTGAGGCCATATCCGAAATTAAAAAAATTCAACAGTGCATCAATGCTCTTCCAGACTCAGTTGGGAAGAAAGTAAAAGAAAAATGGTGTTTCGTTCAAAACAAAAATTCGGGTTTTGCAGCAGTGAAGAAGATAAATGATTTTCTTAATGGAAACGGAACTGAACTTCCAGAGAAAGTAAAACCAATGAGTACGAAATTGTACAAGTTTTTTCCAATAACATCGGTTGACGTGGAGAGGTCATTTTCTGCTTTCAAAATGATCTTTGATGACCGACGACATCAATTGACCCTTGAAAATGTGGAAAAACACTTAGTTGTGTATTGCAACAAAAATTATTCAGTTTAATAAAATCTTTCCGGAAAATGCGATGATTTTTCTTCTCTCATTTATCATACTTCAGTTTTAGGCTTTTTCTTCAGAAATGTGTAGATTCAAGTAAGAAATATTTTGATTTTCTTCCTTTTAACAAAAAAATGTTTTAGCTGTGTTTGTTGGAAAAAGTAAGTAGTAGTATTTAAATAAGTTAAACTTTTAATTTCTATTTTAAATGCAGATTTCTAGTTTTAAGAGCATATATTCAAGTTTTTTAGTGCATATTTGCATGCATATTTTGTCCGTTTTTTAGTGCATATAATCCGCTGTCTAGTGATTAGCAACAGCTCTCGTACTTGACTCGGGTCTATCAGCTACAGCGTTCAAGATACTTCGTCGATCAAGAAACTGCGCGTGATACATTGGTAGCACAGCTTTGAACTCATAACGAAATGAGAAATATATTTCTAACTATCATTGTAATTCGATTTTCATTTCACAATATAAGGAAAAATTTGCTTATATTTTTATTATAAGGATTTTTTTCTTTTTCACTTTTCAATAAAATGACCTATCTCACGCGTTAGTGCAGAGGGAAAAAAAAAACGGTCAACAATGTGTTGAAAATAAAATATAGTTTTTAAATTTCAGGTGTCTATAAAATATATTGCGTTTTACAACTCAGTAATAGTTATGTCAGGTAACAAATAAATAAAAAGGAAACAATTTCTTTATTGTTGTAGAAAACTATTCGATGCTTTTCAAATCAGGTAAGTAATTACGTGAATTCGCGATAATTCGAATCTGATAGGACTGACGAAAAACTTCGACATATCGGAAGTTTGACTTACCGTTAGTTTCGGTTTTGGACTTTCAAAATATTGTCGGATTATTTAATTAATGCTTATTAATTACAAATCTTCTAAATGCTTACAATATTTAACATCATTTTTCTGACAAGCCATTTACGATAAGACTGTTTGAAGCACTTTATGATACCCTGGTCCATCGGCTGCAACTTTGCTGTTGTGTTTGGCGGGAGAAACTGCAAATTTACTGCTTTCAAATTAGGTAGATCACTATGCGTTGTGCATTTATCCATAAAAAGTATCACTTTTCTTTTTTTAGCGAAGAATTTCCGATCCAATTTTCTTAAATAGTCTTCAAATAAAACTGATGTCATCCAAAACTTTTTGTTAGACTTGTAATCCAAAAGATACGTTTTTACATTCTTGAAACATCGGGGATTTCGGTATTTTCCAATAACAACTAAGGGCAATTTCTCTGTCCCAGACGCATTTCCTCCAACTAGGACAGTCAAACGTTCCTTGCTCATTTTACCCCATGAGCAGTTTTCATCCTTAAACATCATAGTCTTATTTGGAAGACATTTAAAAAATAAACCCATTTCATCAATATTGAAAACATCATTTTAACTATATCCTTTAAGTAAATTTGGTAACGTTTCATTTAACCATTGTTCATATACTTCAAGAGGGACAGCTTTAGCTTCTCCATGAAGAGTGCGAAAGACATGATATCAGCACCTAGGTTTTTTTTTTTTTTTTTTTTTTTTGCTTTAAAAGATCCAAAAAAAATCGAGTTAAAGGGAGTAAAGTTCGAGTAATCGAGAATAATTAACATGAAATTGAAGATGAAAGGGTCGGGACCTCATAAAAAAATCGAGTTATATTCGACTTATCGTACTTCGAGTTATAGCGAATTGACTGTATTTACTATGCAGCGTCTTTAAAATGTGAATGGCAGATACTATCGTGCTGTTTGAGGCGTAATTGTGTCTTTTAAATCAACTCAAAAATTCTCTCAAGTAATACCTCTGCAAGAATAATGAAAACTATCCAAATAAGAAAAATTACATTTATGTGTGCTTTTGGGCTTTCTACCTCGATCTTAATATTGATTTTTGTACATGTTTTGTTAATTTTATAGCCTGTTTTACATTGTTTGCTGAAAAATTATTTATTATCTGTGGATAAATTCTTTTCCCTGGAATTTTGAAAAAGTTTCCTAAAATAAGATTTTGAGACAGTGAGCTTGAAAGCTATTATTATTATTATTTTGCATTATACAAAATCTTTTGAACTTGTAGCGTGAACTAAGGCTTTTTTTCCATAGAATGAAAAATCACGTTTACTTAAAAATATTTTCAAGCAAAAAGTAACACTGAACTTTGACGATTCAGTAATTCTTGAGCTATATTTTGTTAATTTTGAGAATAGTTTTGTCACGAAATCATGTGTTTTGTGACGAAACGGGAACTCTTAAATCTATGACGAAAATGCTTCTATAACTCGAAACGTCATCGTAGTGCATTGTGGGAGATTGTTAACTAGAATGTCGAAACTAGGATGAAGACTAACAAAAATAATCGATGATCGAAAATAAAGAAACGAAATAAGCCGACTATATGTACGGTGGTCAAGGAGTTGGTCACCTACGAGGAAGATTTCAGGTTCGAATCCCATTGGGTACTTTATTTCTCTCTTCTATTTCTCTTCCTTTGGGCTGTTAAGGCTGACTCAGCTATATAGTTCTCAGAATAAAGTGATTATTAGGAAAGTTAGATACGTTAGTCATTACAAAGATTGTTTTTTTTTTTGGAAAAAAAAATAGAAATGCGAAATTTTTTTAAACCATTGACGAAATTAGTTTCCTCGAAGAAGTGGCAATAGTTATTTCGTTAATTTGACTGCTTGTTTGCTCGGAGCATATACCAGAAAACGGTATCGTCAAAAACGAAGAAAGTTTCGTGAAATTTGAGTATAAATTTCTTACAGTGCATTTACACAAATACTTGTTCTCGCCAAATCAAATGAATTCTGAAATTCGTTTTTCTCCTAAAGATGTAGTGAAAAGTACAAGTTTGAAAATATTATATGTAACAAGAGATCGCGTAAATGCTACAAGAAACTTCTAGGGGAATTTGGACACATCATAAGGATTAAAACTACATAAGAACCCATGACCAGAAATGTCATCGTACACGGTTAAGGGTGGTTCCCTATTTTGACCTGTTCAGAAGCACATGAAGAAACAGTTAATATTAAAGAAGCGCCCCTAGCGGCGTATCATGACATTTCCGTTCATGGGTTCCTATGCAGTTTTAATCCTGATAATGTGCCCTAAATCTCTTAGAAGTTAGTCGAAACATTTATGCGACACTCTTTTATATATAACGTTTTAAAACTTGCGCATTTAGACGAAAACAGACTATTAGACTTAATAATTTCATTTCTTTAAAAAAAAGAAATGCAGTTTTGAGGGAGAAATTGATTGCAGATTTAGAATCAGCGATCTGTTAAAAAAGCTCATGCAACCAGGAAAAATTTTCCCCAGTGTTATTATTATTATTTTTAAATATTTAATGAAGGAATAAACTAAAAATGTTGAGGTACTTCTTTTTTTACATTTTCTTGAAGTATGTAGCTTAGATTTCGACCGGCGGAATTTCGACATCGGATTTTCGGGGTGCAGAAAATCCTCAGCGGCCATGTCGTATGATTATGCGGCATGTAAAGGATCCCTGGAGTGCCTTATTGGCTCTTGGCATTTCTCGCAAAATTAAATTCCTAATGCACTTTAGCATCCAAATAGAGTCTCGGTGCTGCCATCTAGTGTGGCAGAAGCTAGACGTCCAAATTAACATGGCCAACGGTATCTCACCTATTGTGGTGGTCCTGAAAGAGTGGACACCACTTCTGGAGAACGCACTAGGTTTGCTCATAGGGAAGACTGATTGTGCAGCTCATAGGAAATTTTAAAAAAAAATTTAGATTTCGAAGTACTTAAGTTTGTCTAAAACCGGATGCATAGCTTTTGAAAGGAAAAAAATTTTTGAATGCATGATATTATTTTCATCTTTCTTTTGTGAACTCTTGGACGTTCGATTTTGTATCGGAATTTGTCCCCTCTTTTATTGCCTGCACTAATTAGTTAACATAGTTAAAAGGAGCCTTTGAAACAATAATGTCGCATCTTATGTTCGAAAAATCTAAGCATAAGTTCAAACATTTTTTTAGGTAGATTTGTCTCTTTTTTTATTATTATTATTATCAGTTTTCAATGTATTTTTAAAGATGTTAATTAGGGTATGTGATTAAAATCAATCATCTTTATAATTAGCTATTCAATTTAGCTGATTTTTTTTACCTTATGAACGTTATGACGGTTAAATATGGTATTATATACTACCCTAATAACCCAGAGGACCCTGTGTTCGAAAAACAAGCTTTGCAGGAAATAAAAAGAAACCAAATTTCTTCACCCGTATCAAATAATGATTAGGAGACCAATATAAATTGTAATCCATTGGATTTTTTCTGAAGTCCTAAAAAATTAATTTCTGGGGTTATTGTAGGAGAAATTTTTATTCATTAGCGGACCAATTTATTTGTAATTTTATTGCTAAAATAAACCCTACACATATAATTTTTTTTATTGTAGAAACGTCTCCTTATTAAAATCCTTCACTTGAAAAACAGAATCTATGACGTCATTAATTCATGATTTTACAGTTATTTGACAGCCATAGTTAAGAAACTAGACCAATATTTTCATATATTCACTAAACAGAATCTTGACAGGAATAATATAGGCGAATTATGCTAATTTTAAATTCAAAAAATTATGATGATATTTCTGACTAATTTTCAAAAGAGGAGCTTATTTACAAAATGATGATTAGATTTCTCACAATATCATGATACAGATCCATCAGAAAAAGTCTGAATTAACTCCTGATAATATTAGACTAATTCGGAAAAGTTGCAGAAGTAAAAATAAAAACATTTAAGAGAAAGCTGGAGTTCAGTGCGTTTTAGTATTATTAATGCAGCATAGCAGATTCTGAGTATCATATCATTAGCTGTTGTTAAACTTTACTATCAATTAAGAGTAAAGAAAGAATATTTTATACTTTTTTTCTTGACATTTTCCAACACGGAATGTCAAAAGTTTATGAACCTTAAATGCTCATTTGACATAAAAGTTAAGCCACGAGGACTCGAATATTAAATTGGCGAACTGTAAAGCTTTTATTTTCTAACTGTTGGTTTGTAGTTTCAAGACTTATATTTTGTCCAAGTAACAATTCGTCCAAGAGAAGTGTGTACAAATTAAAATTCATTTTGGAATTAGTTTGAAAAACCTAGAACTAAAAATTATTACTTTGATGGATTATACGATGGCATTCATCAATTATAAATTTTCATAGTTAGATAAATTTACATTTTATGCAAATACAGCTATTGATTTCAAACACTGTAATTCTTATCAATCTTTCGAGAATTATTCTTGCAGCAGTTCCTGAAATTTTGGCACGAATTAATAGAGTATAGTTTCTTTGACTGCAAATCATTGAAGAAGGAAATTTGAGAAACTTGAGAGAAATCTGAGAATTTTTAGTTTGCCACTCCTGAGTCATACATAAATGCGCTGATTTGAATTTTAATTTCAAAATACGTTTACTGCCGACGTTTTTTTCCGGCATTAGATATTTTGAAGTCAAATATGTTGAATGAAAACTATACGACAGTTACTAGATTTGAGGAAATTGATTTAAATAGATTTGTGAAGTATTAAATAAATTTCCGTTGATGCCAAATAACTTTGTAAAGACATCAGTAAATTTTTTGTTGTCTAGAACAGCGGTTCCCAAAAGGTGTTCCTCGGAACCCTAGGGTTCCGTAAGATGGTTCGAAGATTTCCGAAAGTTAGGTATTTATTTAACCAATTATAGATTTTTAAAATTGTAATTATATATTCCTATTCTGTAAACAATCATTATTCCTTTAATAATTTAGTTATTTCTCTGAAATTATTTTAATTTCTACTTTGGGTTTGTCTGGCATCCTATAAGATAGTTTTTAACTGTTGTAAAAACTCAGGATCAACCACTCGTGCTTTGGAACTCCGGATAATGTACTTAAACTCGAGGTTCACTAAATATTATATGTTAAGAATCCTGTATAGTTGCACTTGAAGTTATTGTATATTAATTATTGAAACGTCATATCACCGACGAACCAAACTGTGCTAGGTGAAGCTGCGAGTTCTCGAGGTTGACACAACCGCTCAGAAATTTTCCAATCTGCATTGACTATTAACGAACCACTCGTCTATTTATTTAACCAATTATAGATTTTAATAATTGTAATTATATTCATATTCTGTCAACTATCATTATTTCTTTAATAATTTAATTATTTTTCTGAAATTATTTCAATTCCACTTTGGGTTTGTCTGGCATCCTATAAGATAGTTTTAAACTGTTGCAGAAACTCAGAATCAACCACTCGTGCTTCGGAACTCCGGCTAATGTACTTAAACTCGGGGTTCACTAAATATTATAAGTTAAGAATCCTGTATAGTTGCACTTGAAGTTATTGTAGTTTAATTATTGAAACGTCATATCACCGACGAACCAAACTATGCTAGGTGAAGCTACAAGTTCTCGAGGTTGACACAACCGCTCAGCAGTTTTCCAATCTGCATTGACTATTAACGAACCACTCGTCTATTTATTTAACCAATAATAGATTTTAATAATTGTAATTATATTCATATTCTGTCAACTATCATTATTTCTTTAGTAATTTAGTTATTTTTCTGAAATTATTTCAATTCCACTTTGGGTTTGTCTGGCATCCTATAAGATAGTTTCAAACTGTTGTAGAAACTCAGAATCAAACACTCGTGCTTCGGAACTCCGGCTAATGTACTTAAACTCGGGGTTCACTAAATATTATAAGTTAAGAAACCTGTATATTTATCCTGTATCCTTAAGAACCCTGTATCCTGTATAAGTTATTGTAGATTAATTATTGAAACGTCATATCACCGAAAAACCAAACTATGCTAGGTGAAGCTCGAGGTTGAGACAACCGTTCAGCAATTTTCCAATCTGCATTGACTATCAACGAACCACTCTCCCTTTGGTATTTTCTTGCATAAGAAAAACTTGATTTTTGTCTTTTTTTAGTTCAAGTGACAAATTTTAAAAGAAACAAAAGCTTACATCATAATCGGGACAAAGAAAAGCGAAAGAAAAATCTCTAAAAAAAGAGAAGCGAGTTGTTAAATGCCACTGGATTGTAAAATAGCAACTGGTTACCGAAGACAGTATATATAGTATGAATTGAGCTTAGTTTTCTTTATTATCAATAAACGCGTAATTCATTGGATGTTGATACGTTGCTTCCCAGAATGTCACTTCGCCGGTTGAGCTCGTGATTATTGAGTCTGTGATAGATAGCTAAGAATTCCCTGTTCCTCCATAATGTATGCTAACAATTAAAGCAGTGATTTTCAACAAAGACGCCTCATTTTTGCAATATTTGTCTGTTGTATATAAGTTGTTAGATACAAATAATGTATGATTTATAGGTGCAAGGCTATGAAACAGAAACTAATGAAGTAAGTGGCGAGACCAGTAGCAAATTAATGAAGTGAATCTGCAATACTATCTTAATTTTGCTAAAATGTCTGCGTTTACTAAAATGTAAACATACTAAATTTGTCTGCAAACTCAACGGAGTTAGATGGAGGTAATTACTGTAAAAATTCAGCTTATTATAAATATCGAATTTTCTTTTAAATGTAAGTTTCTTAAAATTTATGCATTTAAAATTTATGTTGTTTAAATGCAAGTTGATGCTTAAATACTGCTATTTTAAAAAATGAGATACATCTCTAAACAGTTAAGCTTGTAATTATGTAACAGAAAAAAAAATTCTTAACTTTTTGGTTCGCTGTGACATTCTTTATATTCAGATTTTTAGAGATGTTTTTTTTTTAAAGTATCAGCGGTCCTTCCACCCCTATTGTTTTTTGATTTTTAGAAATAAAAATAAAACTTAATTAAAAATAATCTGCATCGCCCGCTGCCATGCTGGTGAGTTTTTATTACTGTGGTGGTGAGTGATACATTGCAATCGGAAAATTTAATTAAAGTACTTTAATTAATATGGAATAATTAATAATATTATAAACGTGAATAATATACGTGTGAATAAAAATATTATAAGTGTGAATAAAAATATTATAAGTGCGAATAATATACATGTGAATAAAAATATTATAAGTGTGAATAATATACGTGTGAATAAAAATATTATAAGTGTGAATAATATACGCGTGAATAAAAATATTATAAGTGTGAATTATATACGTGGGAATTATATACGTGTGAATAAAAATATTATAAGTGTGAATAATATGCGTGTGAATAAAAATATTATAAGTGTGAATAATATACTTGTGAATAAAAATATTATAAGTGTGAATAATATACGTGTGAATAAAAATATTATAAGTGTGAATAATATACGTGTGAATAAAAATATTATAAGTGTGAATAATATACGATAAAATATAAATAGATGGAAATTGTTCTCTAAAGTTGAAGATATTATGAATTAGATTAGCGCTATGACTGCAGTTAGTGGTGATGATTGCTTTTAAGACATGGAGATACTAAAACCCAGCCTTGGACAGGTATGAAGTAACATGGGGAATGAGAACTAAGGATTTCACGAAGAATAGGGGAGAGTGGGGTCAATTGTAACAGGGTACGATTGTAACAGAGCAAAAATTTCGAGTGTCGGGTTCTAGATTTGGTTCCTAGGTGGCGCACAAGGTGTATTTAATAAATCTACATGTACACCCCTGCTGGCAACTATTTCTATGTAGGGGAGAGGGGGGCACATGTGAACAGGGGGCACATGTGAACATGGTATGTTTTACCAATATGATTTGAAATAAAAAATCTCGAAAAATTTTCAATTGATGGCAGTACTAGTCCTACCTCTCTGAAAAACTTTCAGAGCAATGAGACATTTTGTTGGTCTATTCTGACAATTTCTTTGTATCAGCTGTTGTTGCATATATTATAATCGCTCGCTTCTCCAAGTGAAAGCATAATATAAATCAACTAATAAGCTAAAATTAACTATTGCAGATCATTATATGAACATTCAGGTAAGTTTATGACAATTATTCTTTTTTTTTACTCAATTAAAAGTTCATTATTTTTCAAGTTAGGTTTAAGAAGGATGATGGGGGCACTTGTGAACAAAACATCTGGGGCAGATGTGAACAGTTCACAAGTGCCCCTACATAGTATTAAGATTATTATCCTCAAGATATTATAAGTTTAAAAAATATGTATGCATTTAAAATTATCATTATTTAATTTTCCATAATTAATTTTTCCTTTAAAAAAATTTTTTTTTATTAAATGGTTGATCGCGCATCACGCATATTAACTGATACACCTGAGAAAATAGAATTGTTAAAGCTACAAATGAAAAGATAGAAAAAATGAAAAAAAAGCATGAAAGAGTATTAGAGAAGAAAGAAAAAGGCCCATTACAACACCCGTGGAACATGAAGTTGCGAAAAACCCAATTACGGATAAATTATTGTACAGCTGAAAAATTATTTTCTTATTGACAGTACTGTTGTACAATTTAAATTCACATAGTAAGCTACAACCCCCTCAGTATAATGCGTATCTGTATCTGTTATATTAAAGATTTTTTTTCCTTGAAATATGATTATTGCTTTGTGTTTTTAATCTTGTTCATATGTGCCCCAGGCCTGTTCACATGTTCCCCCAATAGGGGCACATGTGAACAATTGAAGTCATTTTTCTAAAATATTATAAAGTAAAGAAATATTTTATTGAAAAATCTCAAAAAATTCCACAAGACAAAGAAAATACTATTTAAACATATGGACCTTTTTACTATGAAAAATTGATGATATGTTTCGAAAAGTGAAGAAATAAAAAAATTTGTTCACATGTGCCCCCCTCTCCCCTACTTTTGAAAGAGTTACATCACAAAAGATATTTTCACGCTATGTAAGTACTTTTTTTGGTATTAGAATATTATATTGTAACAAAGTAATTTCGTCTAAACAAATAAAAATTATTAACCGAATATGTAAGTGGACACCTTAATTAACATTTAAAAAAATATTAGTTTTGTTAATTAACTAGCATTGTTTTTAACAAATGAAGCTGAAATGGCGTCTTGGGGACCATTGCAACAATAAGTAAAGGGACGATTGATACAGCTGAAAATCTTATGTTTACAAACCATTACTTAACTTTTTAAGAATCACCAATAGTTTTCTATATCATTTATAGTATGTTGCATGTGCATTATTTTATATGTCACCTTTCACAGCATAAATTAAAATTTTTAACCCCTTAAAGTAAAAGTTTAACCCTTTAGGTCTCTGCTCATTATTATTTTTACTCCTAAAATATCACTACTATTTTGATCACTAAAAAAATATATCACAACTATGATAATATGTATAATTAACTATGTTTCAGTTGAATTTATGAACTGTTACAATTGACCTCGTAAGTGGGGACAATTGTAACAAGTGCATGACTGTCAAAAATTGTTAATAACTAATATAATAACATTAAAAATAAGTTTTTTTTCTAGTAGAGGATAGTCTACTTTACTCGTCTGTCAATTAAAACTAATAATATATTGGAATTTTTTTGTTAGTTAAAAATAGTTAAGTAAAAAATATTACAATTGACCTCACTCTCCCCTTCTCAAATTTGACATACATGAATTCAAAAATTTTTATCCAAGACCCGAAAAGTGATAACAATGGTTTTTGAAAGTTTTAACACAATATGTTTAAATTTAGCTTCCATTTGAAGATTTCAAAACTTTTGCCTAGACTATTTATAATTACAAATTTGCTTTCGTCGACAGAAACGGTTTAAAATATCTTTTTTTAGACGACCTCTTAAAAAATAAAGATACCAGACTTTAGCAATTCTGACATTTTTAAACTTTCCATACCTTGATTTTTTTTCTTTTTTAAAGCAACAGTACACTCTAAGGATTATTGGATTTGAAGTCACGAAACCTGTGAGGCACATTTCCCCTCAGTCGTTGAGATACTGAGTTGTCTTCAACTTAAGCTCAAGAAATTTGAAATGAATTTTTATTTAGTGTGAGAAAGCAATACTACCTTAACTAATGCATTTCCCAAATAAATATAAGTCAACAAATGTTCTTTAACTATCTAGAAAATGATGACTTTTTAAAAATGAAAAATTTAAACTTATTCTTCCCTACAATAATGGAAGAGACACTTTCACTTTTTGACATTTTTTTTTAATTTCTCAAGAAATACTCAAAGGATTATTTTATGAATTTAGAGTTGCTTAGCTCGTGCTATTTTTTATACTTTGCAATAACGTTTAAAGCTTTCTGAGGTTTGCGGGGACGACAGTAAATTACGAAAGAAAACTAGGATTTTTAAATGTCCCATGCCAGAAAAATCAAACAATAAGATTGTAACTTGCATCGATTACTTTGATTTTAATTTTCAATAAATACATGAAATTTCGTAATTCTAGTTTAAATATTTATAGAGGTATGGACATTTTTTTTTAAAAAAAATTAAAAAAAATTAGCCTTACCTTTTTTTACTATAACTTTAAAAATATTCAGTAAAATCGTACAATATTTCTCTGGCAATATAAAATTAAATACAAACATTTTGTTTTAAAATTTTAAAAAAAGTTCGCTTAAAACTACTCAAAATATGAGTAATTAAAGTAGTTTTTTTGTACTGCACATGTGCAAAAAAATGTAATTTTTTTTCTTTATAATTTTGTAGTAAATCGTATTTTACAACTAATAAGAGAAGTCTTATTTGAAAATCTTAAAAATGTGAAAAGTTTCGATCAATTTTCGATTGTATTTTTTAAAATAAAGCTCAAAATGCTCAGGTGCTTTCCACAAATTTTCTTTTGTTCTTGCTGTCTGGTTATAAGGTAGTGTCATTTGCAATGCTGCAAAAAAAAAATTGTGGAAAACCCCTGATTATTTTGAGCTAGTACAAAAGTACATGCAAAATTGCTCGAAACTTTTTACTTTTTTAAGATATTCAAATCAGACTTTTTTCATTGGTTGCTAAATACACGATTCCCTTCAAAATTATGAAAAAAGAAGTATTTTTTTTCCGTGCACGTACAGTACAAAAGAACTATTTTAAAACCTCATATATTGTATAGTCTTAAGCGAACTTTTTTCAAATTTTGAAACAAAATTTTTGCATCTAATTTTATATTGCTCCAAAAATTTTGTATTATTTTACTGAATATTTTTAAAGTTATAGCAGAAAAGCGCAAGACAAAAAAATTAGTTTTTTTATAATAATGTCCATATCTCCTTAAATATTTATGCTAGGTTTACTAAATTTCATGCACGGTTTTTAAAAATAATAACTTAATACGAGTTATAAACATTTTGCTTGATTTTCTGGCATAGTGTGTTCAAAAATATTTGTTTTCTTTCATTATTTATCGTCGGCCCCTCAAACCTATGAAAGCTTTAAATATCATTGCTAAGTTTGAAAAATCGCATGAAATAAACAATTCTAAAGTTACACAATAATTCCCTGAGTATTTCTTGAGAAATTTTTAAAAAAATTTCAAAAACGTAAAGTTTCTCTTCCATTATTGTAAGTCAATCTACATGACAAATGTTCCAAACAACAAAGCAACTTAAAATATTAGCAAGAATCATTTGATTTTTTTTTTTTTGACTGATTGAACAAAGTTAGATTTTTTCCTAGTTCTTGTTGAGATGAATAATTTTGATTTACTTATTCTATAGAACGCATTTTAACACGGAAAAATTTGAAAATTTCTGTCCCTGAATTTTTTTATTTATTTTTAAAACTTATTTTTGTACAAAAAATTGAAGTAATTAGGCCCATACCAAAAAGTCAAAACCTTCAATTAAAAATAAAAGAAAGAACACAAGTAATAGAAAAAATACGACATTTTTTAAAATTGATTCAATTTTTTCTAAGAAGGGCATTTTGAGTTTGGGTGAGAGCTTCCGATTGCACTTAATTGATTCCTAATTTATCAATGAATTAATTTTAGAATTATAGTTTGGTTGAACTATAGATACTCTTCCCATCGAGGCAGGACGTTTTGGTCCTGTCTTTTAGGCCCCCCTTGCCGTTTCGGTCCCGTTAATGTTCATTTCCTTGTCATTTGTGTTTTTATCTTTTAGACATTGAAATTTTAAAAAAATTATAAAATATGCAAAACATTCCATAGTAATTGTAATGATCCTCAATTCTATTTTATTAATTTTTGAATGGTAAAATTTAACCACTTTTCAAGCATTTTTAGGGAAAAAATTATTTGAAAAAGTTTCCAGATTGTACCACGTGGATGTAATTAGCACAGTAATTCTTATTTATTTACTTGTTTACTAAACTTTACAATCATAATGAGCTATCACATAATAATTAACATAATTATATAAATAATGGAGTACAAAAAACAAGGATAGGTTTCATTAAAACGTCAAAAAGCTTTCACTGTAATTCATTAGAAAATTGTTTGCAATCTTCTACATCCACCTAAGAGCCATTACATTATGACCACCCTCCATCTATAACAATGGGCTCTCCCAGGTTTTCATGGTTTCTCGCCCAGGAGCAATGTTTTCATGGGGCACATTAGGACCCATAATCCTCATAGAACAATCTCTGACGTCTGTAAGCTACTTGAACATAGTTCACCCTTTCATGGCAACAGTTTTTCTTGCGGAGGATGGTGTTTACCACCAGGATAATGCACCATGTCAAAAGGGTCGAATCGTCGAGGAACATTCTAGTGACTTTCAAGTCATGTCTTGGCCCCCAAATTCACCTGACCTTAATCCAATAGAGCATTTGTGGTCCTACTTGGAAAACCAAGTTCCTGCTGCCACGCTACCCCCTCGCAATGTGAGGGAATTGCAGGACCAGTTGGTGAGTGCTTGGTACCAGATACCTCAGACTACCTATCAGCACCTTGTGGAATCAATACCACAGCGGGTGCTAGCAGTTTTGAGGGTTAAAGGTGGTCCTACATGTTATTACCAGAGTGGTCATAATGTAATGGCTCTTCGGTGTATATTCTTTCAGGGACTGCTATGATTATTTTAAAAATTCTGCAAGAATTGACGAAGTTTTTCACCTAATCACTAAATGTTTATTTTTGAACTTCATATGTTTGGGGGGAGGTTGTCTCAAATACCCTTAATAGTTACGCCATTGATGGAGTAAGGAAAAAAAATTAAAAACAGAATTCAATTTTCTCCTTACCACACTTAATAATTTTAAATACTTGATGATTAAAACAATTATATTTAGGACCATTCAAACATGAAAACTGTAATAAAAAAAGGAAGAAATGATCTGGAATGTTTATATCAAAATAAAAGGATTAGTAACGGTACTGAATCGAGACCGAAATATCATGAACAGCTTTCCACGCTGCAATGCATGATTAGTACGTCAATACATTTCCAATAATGTACATCGAAAGCTGTTAAAGCTATTCATGTACATAAAGCACATGCTCAAAAAGTTTTCCCAAGGAACTTTTTTGTTTTTCATGCCGAAATTCGCAGAGAAGAGTGTTTCATTTTCTGCTGAAGAACATCGCAGGAACCCAACTGGTGTATTAAGCATAATAAATTTTAATGTTTTAACACAAATAAGCTCGTTATGTATTATTTTTTTTAGTTGTACAGTTGAGATATTACAAGCAGATGCAAATGTTTTTGTGTTCTGGCTTCTTATGAAATAAAATTTGTATTTAACTGTCTAAATAAGAGCAAAATCTATGTTTTTTCTGATAGGGAAGAGACTCTTAAACTCTGTAAATTAGACTTGATTCTTTCCCAATGTTTTACATATACTGTTGTACTTCTCATAGTATGTATTCAATTCCAAAGAAATTTTTTTACCAACATTGGTGAAACATTTTATACAGAAGAAAATCATAATTGAGCCACGGTTAGAGGTATATGAAGTTATTTGAATCGAATATTTCTTTCTAATATAATAAAATAAATAGTCTGAGCCTGGATAGCAACATCTGGACAGTATTGGACAGCAATATCGTTGCCTAGAAGAAATGATTTTCTCGCTCGAGTTTTTCAGTCTCGTAATGCAGAAACTATTCACTGAAATAACAGGAATTTTTGCTAATGTTCTGAAATGTTCTAAAAACAATTCTCGTAGGAATGTTCTTGAGCAGAAGTATAGTTTTTGAGTAATTTCATGCTACATTTTTTTCTTCTTTCGTACGTAATTCAGTTAAGTGGAAGAATTTAGCAATAGAATCAGGATTTATTGTTGCCCTTTATTCTTATGCCTGAAGATGTGTTTATTACATATTAGGGATTAGGTGAGACTTAAAGAATTATGGGAGCATTAAATCGGTTGAAAAGCTCCTAAAAATTTTAATTTAAGTATAAGAAATTTTTTAAAATTTTATTTTACCAATACCGCCCCCATTTTATATTTTCCCATGCTAAATGACATTCTTTAAAATGATGTAAAACATTTTATACCCTATGTAATTCAAAATTTTTTCTGTTTTTACGAAATAAAATAATATTTACTAAAGTTCATTTTTAGCATGGAAATATGTTTGAATAAACGAATTTTGTAATTGTGTTCAAAATATTTCCAACTCGCTAAAGAAGTTCTCGAGATATGGCGAAATATGCAAAAAGTAAAATTAACATTAACAGTAGATTGCCCAAGGAGCTCATTTTGACTGCTTTTTAACTGATTTTTCATTTGCAAAAAATGTATTAATAATAATGCATAAATTATTTTTTTTCCAAATTAAGTAAATTTTTTTATTGTTAATATTTACTAATTATTTGTTATGTAACTGTAAATAATATAAAAAATATAAAAATTAATTAGTATAATGTTTTTAAAATCGTTTGTTTGGCGCAGCATGTCCTTCTTTGGACTTTGCGCCATTAAACCCTACATTCAATCAATCAATCAAAAATTAATTACGCAGATTTCTTTACACATTAGTTATTCTTTCACAATGCAGTCATTTTGACTGCTTTTGGGCAATATAGGTATATACTAAGTTTCAATTGTTCTAGAGTTAAGTGATCAAACTTTGGATCACTCTCCTGATCAAACTATTGGAACCATGTTTCACAGATTGCGACTAACTTCTATATTTCGTGAGTCCGAAATTCGAATCCGTCGAAAAAAAGGTATGTTTATTCAGAGGAAGGACGTTTTTGTGTCTTAATTAGTAACTTAAAATATCGTCGTTAGCTTATTTGAGGTCATCCCTTCGAACCTTTAAGATTGAGTTCTAGAACTTGAAGATCTGTCTGTCCGAAAATATCGTCTGCATTAATAAATTAGCTTATTTGAAGTCATCCCTTCGAACCTTTAAGATTGAGTTCTAGAACTTAAACTAGTCTGTCCGAAAAAATCGTCTGCATTAATAAATTAGCTTATTTGAGGTCATCCCTTCGAACCTTTAAGATTGAGTTCTAGAATTTGAAGATCCGTTTATTAGATCAAAAGTTTATTGAGAGGAAGAACGTTTTTGTGTCTTAATTAGTATTTTAAAATATCGTCTGCATTAATAAATTAACTTATTTGAGGTCATCCCTTCGAACCTTTAAGATTGAGTTTTAGAACTTGAAGATCCGATCATTAGATCGAAAGTTATTCAGTGTGGTCCATCTTTTATTTTTCGCACTGTACGCACATTAAAATGATTATAAAAGAAATTGAAAATAAAATATCTGCTTTAGCATAACTTAAGATTAACAAAAAAAAAATTATGAAATGATAGTGTTCCCAAAAAATATATAATCGATTAATAAAGTTTCACTTGCCATTTATTTCTGATGGAAAAATACTGCTATTAAGTTAAAAAATATTTTTCCAATGATTTGGAAGGAAAATTACGCTTACCAAAGTACGCGCCAAATTGTTTGTTTCGCATATCCGCTACACTTTTTAACTTATTTGACGTGCTTTAGCGCTTAAGCGAAATGTTTGTCCATATTAATATATTAATTCAGCGTTTTTCAACCTTTCAGTATTCGCGGCCCAGTTTTCAATCATAATTTTCATCGCGCCCCCACTTGCAGTAAAATGTATACAACAATAATGTATATTGAGTATTTCGAATTCTTTCTTTAAATTAATTTTAACTAACTACCAAAACAAAAGTAAAGTAAAAATCAGCAGCAATTGAGATTGTAGAAACTATGTTTGGAGTTAATTTTTCAAAGCAATTACAGTCCAGATCTCTTTCAAATGATACTGTTGCTCGTCGAATTGGTGATACAGCTGAAAATGTAGTGTCAGCTTTTCTCGATGTTGCGTGACAAAATGTTTTCAATAAACTTTGAAGCAAGAGATATTAATAAAGATGCTCATTTCATTGCCTATGTTTGATTTTGTGATAATATGTTAGTAGTAGAACTACTTTTCTGCAAATCAATAGAACTCAAAACAACAGCGCTAGCATTATTTGCTATTTTAAATGATGTTATGAATGATGCAAACACAGAATGCAAAAATTGCATCGGAATATGCACTGGAATATGCTTGTTCAATATCTGGAAGGTTCGAAAGTATACAAGCACTAGTAAAACAAAAATCGCCTCAATGCGTCTGGACACATTGCATGATCCACAGAGAAGCTTTGGGTTCGAAAGAAATACGTCCTGGTTTAAATATTGTATTAACTGCGTGTAACCATTTCAAATTATATAAAAATGAGAACCCTGAGATCGAGAATCTTTTCTGCTCTTTGTAATGACATGGGTTCAGTACATTCAGAGTTACTATCTAAATGTGAGGCAAGATGTTTATCACGTGAGAAATTTTTGCAACGTGCTCATGAATTAAGAGAAGAAATCGTCATTTTCTTAGAAGATAACAGACCGGAAACCGGGAATTTGCACTATTGTTTATTTGTGATGAAATTGAGATACTTAGTCGTCATATTCGAGAAATTAAATAACTTGAATCTTTAACTCCAAGGAGCAAATACACATATGTTGGATACGAGTGATGAAGTTAATGCTTTTTGTAGAAAATTAGAATTGTGGGGCAGAAATTTAAAGCAAAAAACCCTAACAATGTTTGCAAATGTGGATAATTGTACTAAAACTTATAAGGCTGAAGAAGAATATATGAAAGTTACGTTTGTAGCTATTGAAAATCATTTAGACATGCTGGCAAAGAATTTTAAGAAGTATTTTCCTGCTCATGACAAACTGCTAGCAAGTTACGAGTGGGTTAGGAATCCATTTCATAAGACTCCCGAAGGACTCTCAATTGATGAGGAAGAAAAATTCATAGACTTCACGACAAGTGGCGAAACTGAAATGCAATTTAGTAATAAATCACTATTTGAATTTTGACAGGAGGAGGATTTTTCTGCACTGAAACAAAGGGCATTTTGCATTCTATTACCGTTTTCAATATCCTACCTTTGTGAAACTGGATTTTCTGCTGTGGCTTCTTTGAAGACAAAATACAGATCACGGCTAAATATAGAAACAGGACTGAGAATGGCTATTTCTAATATTAAGCCTCACCTCAAAAAACTTTGTTCTGCAGGACAGACCCAAGGAAGTCACTAAAAATTATTAATTTTTTTTAAAAATTTAGTATGTTTGATTAAGTAAGGTGGGTAAGCCAAAGGTGGCCATTGCTCCTAACGTAGCCCCCCCCCAAAGTAAAATGAAATTTATTTTGAATCATAAGATGTCCTTTCTGCATTGTAAATCTTGTATCTGAGGTGCACGAGGCTGAATTGAAAGATATTTCCTTGAATGGCCTCCATTGTATGAAGTGATTTAATTATTTGCAGTTGTCGTTCTAATTTCCAGGTGAGAAAATAATGTGTTTAAATTCTTAGAACTTTGAGTTATAATATGTTTTCTGAAAGTTTATTTCTTTTTCTTTTACCACATTACTTTAATTCGAATTAATCTATCAGATTAATAGTTTTAAGTCGTGCAAATGGTAAGAGAGACCTTATGTATGTTCCCAAGTGGCGCGATTCTCGGGCCACCTTCGGAAGCAAACGCGAAATCTATAAAAGAGTTAATTATAAATCATTACGTAGCATATTATTTCTCAAAAAGGAATGCTTGAATTAAATGCCAATTGATTTATTTCATTTTAAGCAAATGTGGAACTTTGGTATTTTTTAAATTTTTATAATATTTTGACGTTCTTTGCACTTTAGTAGACTTTGCGATATTTTGTTTCAAGTTTTTTTTCGCTTGCATTTTAAAGTCATTTTTTTTTTGTGGTAGTTATGAGTGTTTTTGTGGTCGATTCTGGTATTTTCTTGCAAATTTGGGTATTTTTAGATTAGTTATGGGTTTAGTTAGTTAGCTCTAGTATGGTTATTTAGGTTGAGAATCGCTGTATTAATTTATTAGACATCTCTTTTTTTTCAAATTTCGAATTAATTTTAGAGTTAAAAAATGTCCAGACTAATTTGTCCTGTCGGTATGTTTGTGTGTTAGCTTTTTCGATGTATAGAAAAAACTACTATACCATGCAGTATAATTTTTTACAGTTACGCGGAATTAAGAAAGACCTTGCCCTTTTTTGTAAAATTTCGAATTAATTTAGTAGTTTTCGAATTTTAAAATTTTGTTATCGGATATTAATAATGCATAATCTCGAAAATTAAAGAAAAAAATTACAAATTTTCTGCTGTTAGTTTTAAAGATAACATTGCTGTAAAGTCTACCTTCATAGACACCAATGTATAATTTCATTGCACAGCTTTAGATTTTCAAGTAGATTTGTAGATTTTCAAGTCGATAGTAGATCAAGTAGATTTAGACTGTTTTTCTACCAATTCTTAATCTATTGAACTAACATCCCTTTTAAGATACAATTTATATCTTACTGCACAAGGTTAATTTTTATGTAAAAGTGATGAATTAATGTTTGTTCACTTTTGGGTAATAAAATGTTCATATGTTAATAAAATACAGTATGATTATTTAGCACCTCATGCTTTTTCCCAATCGTGTTATATTATAAAGAGTGTAATCATTTTATTATTTTTTCTTTCAATCTAATGGATGTTAATATAGGAAAACTATATATACTTTATCATTCGATTTCAGTTAATATAATGTAATTTCTTTCACATGATATAATCTGAAATTATAATGTTTTGACGGCATTTGATAATAATCGGAAAATCTATATTATGCCACATTGATTAAACAATAAATATTAATGGATGTAAAATCTCAAGATTTTGCAATGTAATGTTGAAATTTTAAAAATTTGGAAAAAACACTTTTTGATAACTTAAGGATGAATTTAATGTATTTAAATGTCATTTTGGCTCGAAATTACTTAAAACTTTCAAATTTCTTATTATTCATTAAAGGAAAAACAATTTTAAAATTCTCGTATTAAATACGATATTCAATAAATTCTACTTTAAACCAACTCCACTGTTTTAATCTAGTTCCAGTATATGGTTACAATTTTCATTCTAAAATTACGGTAAAATAACCGGCAGTAGTCTGTTCATCCATTTAAATCTATAAAATTTACGGTAAGGAACATTTTTACCTTTACGGTTTTTAAGCCGTTTACAACGAATATGGTTAAAAAACCGTTCAGTTTTGCATTCATAGTTTTTAACCATGAATATAACTATAAATACAGAATTATAACTACAAAACTATATGTTTTTTTTAACTATTTCCAACTAACATGGCTTCAAAACCGTTAAAAATAAATTTAACTGGAAATTGGAACTAGGCCTTTAAATTGGTAATGGGCATTAAAGTTAGGTTGCAGTTGAGTTTTATCAAATGAACCGTGGAATGTGGTTTAATTAGTTTATCTGGTTGTTTCACCTATCGTAAAAGATGGGAAATACTTAACTTTTTTGTGTTAAGCAGCTTGATGGTGCTGCCATCAATGCGTTAGTGAGAGTATCGTATTCTAATAGTCAACGGTCACAAATTAGGGAGTGCGGTACACTGAAAATTCTTCATGTGTTAAAGGGAATGGAGGAAATATTATGGTGTCAAAGCTGGAATTCGAACCCCCGTTCGACAGAACGGGGGTTCGAGATTGTGACAGATTAGCACTTTCGTCTAAAACATATACCCAGTTGTAAGGAACTAAGTGGTTTCATTAGGTGGGTCCAGCTGGCACGATAAAATTCTGGTTGTTTAACCAAATTAAGTGAAATCGGTTAATAAACGGCTTTTCTAACTGTTAAACTTCATTTATAATTATTTGACTGTTTTACTTGAATATGGTGAAACAACAATTGAATAAATTGTTATTTAGCAATTTTTTCCGAAAAATTTCTAACAGCGTTGGTGCTGGCGCCTGTATTTTCTTTTCAAATGCATTTTAAAGAAATAATTTGGGTTTTCTATGAACAATTTCTTGCACTTTTTCCTTCAGGAATAAAATGAGTAAACTTCTAAACTTTTCATAGAATCTTTATTCATAATTAAGTAACCACTATGAAATTTTTATGTTTAAGGAAAATATAGAGTTTCGCAGCAACTCCTATACTTTATTGTATATTTAGTATTACAAGTTTTATCTAAAGTATACTAAAGCTTAACAAAATTTTCTATCTGTAACATATTTATCATCTGTGTTGCTTTAATTTTAATGAAAATAGATGAATGTTACTTGCAATTTTTACAGATCTAATTTAAGAATGTAGCTTTTAAATAAATGAATAATTTAACAAAAAATTGTTTACAGTATAAAAAGTAATGGGTATAAATAATAATAATTGCTTACAGTAAAAAAAAAAAAAAAAGCTTATTTGCCAAGGTTTTTTATTTATATAATACCTACCCCGTTTTTTTTATTTATATAATTTTATTTAAACTGACTGAGGTAGTATTTTTTCTAATTATCACCAACAGTGGTTCCCAAAAGTGTTTGTAGACTTAGAACTTTCTATGAAATAAAGCTCTTTTCGTTAATTAATATAAATAATTCAGAAAGCTTATTTATTACTAAGGTATTTAATATATTCTTAACAAAATGCATGGACTATTTTAAAAGCAAAGCAAGAGATTATATTCATGTTTATCAATGAACGGAGCAATATTTAAATGAATGTCATAAGTGTACAAACACTTCTGGGAGCGACTGACAGTACATAAGTGGGACAAAATAATACAAACATTGCTGCGTTTATTTTATGAAAACATTTTTCTCCTTTCACTGCGGTAGCCTTTCAAAAATATTTTTGTTGGAATATTTTGGAAAGATCAAAGAAAAATGCAGATGTAGCTTTTTAGATGAAGCTTTTTAGTAAGTGATAGATGAAGATGATGGATAGATGAAACTTTTTAGAAAGTGATCTGTTTGTTTAATTGATAAAAAAACTATTAAATTTTTTTTTACATCAAACTTGTTCGAAGCTGCCAAAAACTTAGTAATTATGAGTAAATTAAGTTTTCAATCAGGAAAAATCAGTATAAGGTTTTATGAGTATGTTGTATTAATTAGTTTTAGTCGAAAATAATCACCTTAGATCATACTTTGAATTACAGAACAGTCATACTTTGAATTACATTAGTTTCGTATCACTTACAATAATGAGTATTTGTTTTTAATATTGACGTCTAGTCGGTATTGTGGGTAGAGTAATCGCCTATCACGAAATGTCTGGGGTTCAAGTTTCAGTATCTAATCTGATTGAACTTTCCGATCGTGTCTGAATGGTTCAGAAGTAGACAAGTTTACGATTGGGGGCAATGGCTTGGATGCTGGAGAGCAACTGATCTCAATTGGGGTACTGTAACTTTCGTATGCGCCGCTATGGATCATTATTAAGAATGATTCAAAGAGCATTGTCAATCACCCAACCACTGTTGTGTGACGTTACTAGTTATTGTTAAGAATTACTATTAATTAATTTTGATAAGTACGAATTAAAATAATTGAGCCGTGATGGCTCAGAGGATAGAGCGTTCGCCTTCCAATGCGGCGAATTGCGTTCGAATCCCAGTCGATATGAATTCCGCATCCAGCTTGCACCGACCACAGTGCTGACGTGAAATATCCTCAGTGGTAGACGGATCATGGGTTAGAGTCACCTTGCCACCAGGCTAACCGTGGGCTGTTCTCGTGGTCTTCCTCTCCATGTAACGCAAATGCGGGTTAGCTCCATCAAAAAGTCCTCCACGAAGGCAAATTTCTCCCAATACTCGATCCAGGAATTCCCTTGTCTTCTGGATTGGGTTCAAAATTACAAGGCTACGGAGTTGAACATTAGTTGTCGTAAACCCATATAATTGGGTCGGCTGTTCAACGACGGCTACAAAATAAAATGAAATTAAAATAATTGTTTTTGAATTAATAAGTTAAATTAATGGAGAAATAGTACTTATTTGTAAATTGGAATGGTAAAAAACTGCCATACTGTTATTATCGCTTGTGATGCTTACTTAATTTTGACTATAGGCACAAACTAAAATAAAAATATTAGTTTTGTACTTAAATAATAAGTTTTATGGAAAAAAGGTATTCGTATGGGGGATCATAAACTTCATATTATTAATGACGCTAATAATGCTTAATTAATTTTAGTAATACGTACTACTAATATTACGTATTAATTGGTGTTTTTAATAAGCAATTAATATGCTAATATGTGTGGCAAGATTTCTATTATAGGTACTAAGGGAATAGATTTGTACAGCGCACCGAAAGGGTTAAATACCAGAAGAAATTCTTGATCATGGTAATTTTTGACTATCAGGTAACAAGTATATATATGTAATATAGAATTTCTTATGCGAGTCTTTCTATATTAACTGATAAGCTTAAAACATATGTTTCTTATCAAGTTTAAGATGTAGAAGTCGGTCTCTGACAAAGAGCCATAAAAAGACAAGATGAACCAGATAAGGCCAGATAAATGATTATTTCTGAAGTTAATGGGCAATAATTTGTAGATGAAGCACACATTAAGATAGTCCCCAGAACTTCCCAGCACCAGAACGGCGCTATCCTTTTAGAGAATCAAAATCTCTAAATTTTATCAATTGAATGACGTTTCATTGAGATAAGAAGATCCTTGCAACTACCTCGCTTTCAGGACCTCTCTTCAAATATCGGGACAACCAAAAATGCGTGTCTTTTTCATATTTTCATGTCTAGATAGGTTTATTTCCATTTATTTTTACTGGGACAGTTCATATTATATTTACAATAGGGTTGGGAATTGTTATATGAATAAGATTTTTTATAATGGGATGATTTAAGAATTTTATTTGTAGTGCGGCTCATTTAGTTCCTGAAGGTAGACCTTTGCTTTTATCACCTGTACTAGTATTAATTGAATCAATTAGAATCTGGGCCAAATCCAAACATCCCTGCAATGGGGAAACCATCATTGTACATAACCAACGAACACTGTTTTAAATAACTTAAGATTCATTAATAAAATGCCTTTTTAAAATGAAGTAGCCCCTAAGTCTCTTCAACTATCTAGCCTTTAAGGGCATATATATATATATATATATATATATATATATATATATATATATATATATATATATATATATATATATATATATATATATATATATATATATATATATATATACTAGTGGGCTGCGCCCCCTGTTCGCTAATGCTCGCCAACCCCCGAAAATTGCTACGCAATCTTATATGGTTTGCTTCGCTCGCTACTAGCTTAGGTACATTGCAAATGCGCAAAATTCTTAGAATTCAAAACAATCATTCAAATCCATGTAAAAACTTTTTCTTAAAAAAAAAATTGCATCTTTTTAGTTAATACTAAGTCATTAAAATAAATTTGAATTCAAATAAATGACATGTAATTCGTTAAACCTATTAGAAATGTGCTACAGTATAATTCGTGATATAAATCAAAAAGCGTCAAATAAATTCGTAATATATAAATTCGTGAAAAAAAAGCGCTTTCGACAAAATACTAAAATAGAGATCTATCGACAAAGACTGCTCACTTCTGCCTAGCTTAATAGTATGAGATTGCCGCAGCTGATGCTCTCTGGTTATTTCAGTTTCCGTTTTTAAAAGCGCTATATGTTGAGCCACCTCAGCTAGATTTGGCATGTGACATTTTTAGCGGCAATCATTGGTCGATTCGCCGTGTAAGAGAAATAGTAACGAAAACAAAACAAAGCAAACGTTGCCACCGGCAGAAAAGAAATACAGCCAAAATTTGGGAGCCAC
The DNA here is from genome assembly GCF_982258835.1 of Parasteatoda tepidariorum. Taxonomy (NCBI): domain Eukaryota; kingdom Metazoa; phylum Arthropoda; class Arachnida; order Araneae; family Theridiidae; genus Parasteatoda; species Parasteatoda tepidariorum. The sequence continues at coordinate 47,387,751 of NC_141761.1, read as the reverse complement.
GTAAGAGAGTTATATATATATATATATATATATATATATATATATATATATATATATATATATATATATATATATATATATATATATATATATATATATATTACTTGTTCAAGGGTTTTTTCTTCCGAAATTTATATTTTTTTGGTTTCAGTTTTTACTAATCGCTAATAATTCGAATACTAAATTTAAATGTAATGATAATCGATGATTAATTTAGAAAATCACTCATCAGTGCTAATTTTTTTTTTAAATTCCCCTCGTTGAAATGCTACTAACTGTATTTATGAAGTTAAATGTTTAACTTGCGATTTAATATATATTGGACAAGCTTCCCAACCTCTTCGCAAAGGAATGAATTTACATAGATCATTCACAAATAAATATAACTCTAACAATAACAATAGCCTTGAAATTAAACATTTTCAAAACACGGATTCAATAGAAGTTTTAGATTTCATTAAAAACCCTAAAAACGTCTCGAAGCTGAGAAAAAATATATGATTATCAATGAATCTATTTATCCATACGGTCTGAACAACAATTTCAATTTTAAATCTTTTAATAATAATGAGTGTGTTAATAATATTTTTAAACTTTCTGAAAATTGCAATAATAATAGAGGGAAAAGAGGAAATAAAAATAAAATTAAATATGTCTTAAAAAATTTTGTTAATGAATGCATCAATTGTTATGATCAACCTAATGCAATTAAATCTATTATTATTATTAAGATTTTGGAGATTAAGCTTAATTTTCAAAAACAAACTTTAAATTTTTTTTTTAAAAAACTAATTCAAAAAAAGATATTTCAAGCTTTTTAAACTTATTCGAAGACCTAGCTAGATATCGGTTTAAAAAATAATTATAAGCGCAAAATTAATCCCAAACCAGACTTCAATTTTAGATTTTACAAATGAAATTTTAAATAATATTAACTTAAACACAATGAAAAATAAAAGCCCTCTTCCTATTCAACTAAATTGTAAACCCACTTTTAGATATACAAAAAGTTTAAAAAATTTAATTTGCAATTATAGGGATTTAGCTACAGAAAATTTCTTTATATTCATCACTTTGTAATTGTGATGAATATAACGAAACTTGTTTTTTTTGATACCTTCCGTAATCATGTTGTTACCGGAGATTTAGATAATACTGATTATGATAAAATTTTAAAAAAATATGTTTTCGGGTTCTAAATTTAGAACATCTTTTCCAACTTCTATGGTTAGTTCCTTATATATAAGGTTAGTTCTATTCAACGATAAGGTTAGTTCCATTTTTATTAAAAATCTTAGTAAGTTTATTTTAAAATTTTCTTATAGACGTAATTCGCCAATTGGAGATTTTTTTTTGAATCATGAGAAAATATCATTATAGATTTTAAAATTAATGTGAGAGGGAACAAATTAGTTTTTTATATAGACTTAAATTTTAACTCTGAACTGAAAAAAAGAAATTAAAAATATTTAAAATAAATTTTGTATTACCACTGTTGATAAAGCTAGTAATAATTTTGCTACTATTTGAAAATTTTATTGTAACAACTTCTTTTGAATGAGCTTAATAGCAATATAACATACAAAAAAACTCAGCAATAACAGTGCTATGATTATTAATAAAATTAATGCTATTTATAAGAGACTCAAAATTAAACCAGTTGATATTAACAATCTTCTTTTTCTTTTTGCTAATTCAAAATTCCATGAACTTCAACCAAATTCAGGTTTATTGCTAGTGGCGTTAATAGTAACATGAAGAAAATCGGCATTTACTTTGAAAATATTCTTAAAAAAGTATACAAGGAAATTAGTGAGCATAATAAAAATAATAATTACCTAAATTTGGAATGTTAAAAATAGTATACATCAAGGTTGTCAAACTCGCGGCCCGAGATGAACATTTTTGTGGCCCAATCAATATATCCGAAGCAAAGTAAAAATAAAATAGAAATGTAAATTAGAAACGAAACCAGCATATAAAATTATAATATACTTTATTTATAAACTATACGGATCATTTTAAATTGTCTGCTCGAAAATGCAAAATTCGAATTGGCTAAAATGGAGTCCGTTTCACACTAAGCTATCAATTAGATAGTACGTAATCAGGTTTATCCTATTATAGCGAGGTAAGTTGGTTATCTTGCTCCAAGGTTCTCAATCAATTCTGGGATTTGAAAGAAAAAATATGTAAGTTTTTACAAACTATAAATCAAGATACAAGCTTGTTCTCCGATCAAATATAGTTGCAAGATTTATCTTTTATGGTTGATATAACCAAACACTTATCCGATTTAAATTTATTGTTACAAGGCAAGGATTACGAACATGTTTGACATAATTAAAAAAGCATTCAAATGTAAACTATTTCTTTGGGAAAGGCAACTAAAAAATGAAGATTTAACGCACTTCCCAACGTGCAACAAGAACAAATCTAGTTTAGATGATACTGCATCGTATCAAATATACGCAAAAAAAAAAAAAATTTCAAATCTTAGAACAGAATTTGAAACAAGGTTTAAAGATTTTAATTCTTTGGAAGATAAATTTTGTTTGTTTTCTTCTATTTTCTCAATAAATATAGACTCTGTACCCAGTTATATGCAAATGGAAGTGATTGAGATTCAGTGCGACTCAAATTTGAAGGCAAAATTTATTGAAGTTGGTGTGCCTAAATTTCACGAATATTTACCAGCAAGGTTTGAAAATACTCGAAAATTTGCGTATGAAATTATTTCCAAGTTTGGAAGTACTTATCAGTGAGAGCAATTATTTTCTGTTATGAATAGAAATAAATCCTCTGTCCGAAACCTTATTAATAATGCTCACGTTGGGTCAATTTTGAAAGTAGTCTAGGCCAATAAAATTTCTCCTGAAATAGAAAAGATAATAGCAGAGAAGAGATGTCAAGTATGAGGACGTAAACAGTAATTTAACTTTATATATGTTTATTACAATTCAAAATAAAAATATTTGTTTCAATGAACATTGATTTTTTTTGTGGTCCACCTAAAGTTAAGCATTGTTTATTTGGCCCAAGTTAGCTTTTGAGTTTGACACCCCTGGTATACAGGTTTTAAATACATTAAAAACTTTGAATAATGTTTATTTTCTACACTGTTTTGATTTCGGAAACTTATATACTTCCCTTCCAACTAACAAAATTCTTGATGACCTTCTTCAAATTCATAGCAATGATATTATTGATGAAGAGAACTAGAAATTTCAAGTTTATATTAACCTCAACAACAATTATGTACTATTTAATGACTGTCTTTTTCAACAAATTAATGGTAACCTCATGTTAGATAACTTTAGTACTAATGTTTGCAATAATTTTTTTTTTCTACACGAATATAGATTCGTTAAATCATATGTTGATCTTCCTATTAATTCCTTCTTTCTCAGGTTTATTGATGATCTTTTGGTTATTAATTTTAACGATTTTGATATTTTAGCAATGCAAATTTATTCTAGTGAATAAATTCTTAATACAACTGATATTAGTAATTTTTTATCAAATTTTTTAGATTTTACTCCAATTATTAATGAAGATAGTAAAATTACATTTAAACTTTTTGACAAAAGAAATGATTTTAACTTTCCAATTTAAAGGAGCATTGATTTTAATTCTAACTTAGGCAATAAGGTTTTTTTACAATATTATTACCAATCAGATTCTTTGGTTTTACAGAAACAATTCAAACTATAAAGAGTTTTTAAAAGAAACTGACAAATTTAAAGCAGATTTAATTAATAGCTATTTTTCTAGTTCATTTCGTCAATTTAATTTTAAAAAATATTTTAATCCACTTAGAACATTAATTATTTTTATTTTTTAATTTTTCTGTGTTTAGAATTAGCTCTAATTTATTATAATTACATCTTATTATAACCACCATAGACCGAAAAGAACAGTCATACTTTGAATTACATTAGTTTCGTATCACTTACAATGAGTATTTGTTTTTAATATTGACGTCTAGTCAGTATTGTGGGTAGAGTCATCGCCTATCACAAACTGTCTGGAGTTCCCAGTGTTAAAAAACCCCAAAATTTTTAACTTAATGTTCAAGTATTAAAAAATAGTAGAAAAGTTAAATAATGTATAGAAAATGTTGCTTTAATACTTTTTTAATATTTTATTATCAACAAATTAATAATGTGCTGATAATTAAAAAAAGGATGAACAATTGTACTATTAATTTACCTTTAAACTGCTTTTCGTGCTCCCAATCTTTCTTGTAATTTTTTACGTACTTCTTTTTTTCTTTGACGCCCGGTGGCTGAGCGGTAGCGCTTCTTGCTGTAGTGCCACAGGTCCCTGGTTCGATCCTCGGGCCTGGCAAGGTTGACTCAGCCTTTAATCTCTTCAGTGGGTCGATAAATGAGTACCAAGCATGCTTGGAAACTAAACACTGGATGTTTCGCGTTCGGCTGACCACCTAACCGAAACATCTGCTCCTGCACCCCAGAGCCCAAAGGTCAAGAAAACTGAGATGGGCACAGTAGATCTTGGTCCTCTATGGGCTGTCGCGCCGATGTGTTTTCAGTTTTCTTTTTTTCTTTATCCTTTGGCATTTATTTTAAACGTTAAAAATTTTAAATAATTTGAATTCAAATTCACCAAACGTACAGATTGATCGAGCTAAGTAATAACTTACTACATTCAACAAAGGGATTAAGTTCTAGAATTTAATCTTAATTTGTTGTTTTGGTTTATCATATTGATTTTCATATCACCATCTCACACATTCAGATATAAAATTTGATATTGAAACGTAACCAAATTGAAACTAGTAAAATTCACAAATAACCCTAAAACAAACCCCTAAAAACAAATTTCCCTGAAATACCCACTGAAGATAAAAAAAAAATCCCCCTAAATTTGGGGGGAAAACCCCTAATCTGGCAACACTGGGGGTTCCTCAAGGTAGGAACAAATTATGATAAGCTATTCCTAAATAGTTTGGATGTATGACCTTTTATACTGGATTAATTAATTTATTAAGCAAGCTTCTAAATAATTTGTAGCCTTTTTTAAAGAAATTTAATTATTTAATTTTTAATTACCCAGTAATAAACAGTTTATTTTTATATTTTACTATTTCCTCTTTTTTTTGTAAGATAGTTCTACTACGGGACAACTACGGGAGTTCCCAGCGGGCTTGGGCTACAAGATTACAAAACAAGCGTGAAGGGCTAGTCCTTCATTTGCAAATAATTCATTATGAATTGTGGATGGTTGCCTTTTTTAGAATTGTGAGGCATACATCATATTTTGACGTTTTTATTAAGAAAAGGGATCATTGTCCGATATACTTCACAGTGATGTTTTTTAAGTGCAAGGACCATTGTCCGGTATTTCTTACACGATCATTTTTTTGGAATTTAAATATCAGAATATTTTTCAATCCCGATTCTATACTATACTTCGTTGCAAGTTGAGAAAAGACCATTGCGGTATAGGATCTAAGTAATTATTCGCGACTACATGTAGTTCCATTTTATTTCGTTAACAAGTCATATGAATATGCTTTAAAACAATTTAAAAGCTTTTAAAAGTTAAACAAAAATTTAATTCATGCTATCTCTTACGATATATATCACACAATTATTAAGAAAAGATTATAGTTTCAAAGTCTTACTGGAATTATAGACTTGGGGACATATTTTGATAAATGAGGAGAACATTCATTTTTGAAAAAGAAACAACTATATGACGTTGCAGAAGCATTGGATTTGATTGGGCCACAAAAATGGTACGTCTTATACTGACATGGCTTTAACAAATCAAATGCGAGATGAGGAATTTTTACTTTTGTTTCTCTGTAGAAGAAAATCGTCCGCAAGGAACAATATTTGTTATTCTTTCATCAGTTTCTTTAAATGCGAATGGAAAGACATATATTTGTCATGATTTTCATCATTTTTATTAATTCTTATTACTTATTCATTGATCAAGTGCTGTTTTCCTCATTTCACACGATTTAAGAAAACAAGCGAAAAAACGGCTGTGCAACGTCGTTTAAAGAGTTGGCGATGCTGACATAAGTTCGCGCTTGGAGCTTGGCATCCATTTGGCGTACACTTAGATGCAAACTAGCTCTCTCCTTAGGGATAATGGTTTTTCCTTAATTTGCAACAGACTATAGAACCAATATTTTTGTATTTTAAATATAAAGGTATTTACCTGTAATATTTATTTTTCATATTTTACTCTGCTTTTAGTACGTTTTTGATTTTGTTTGTCTGCTAAATTAACAATTTCAAATTGCAAGAGTTGTTTCTTTATTATAACGTAATTCTATAATAATATTTGCTACAGAATTATCATACTTTTTACTACTTTTTCATAAGGTTTTGCTCGTTAAACTTATCGCTTTTCGGGAAAATATTTTCTTTTACTACTTTTCAATTAGATTTTATACGTGCAATTTGAGTTACATATAAAATAGGTGGATGAGTGACCACTTTGGTCAGCCTGTGAAGAAATCAAGGGTGCGTGGTATGGTCCTAATTAAGTTGTTCTACCGTAAGGTACTAATATTTTAAAATCTAGCACAGATATTTTAGCTTTTTGAAATTTTAAACAAAAAGATAGTATATTGTTCAGAAAAGTTCAAAATTTGTAATAAAATTATAAACTTCAATTTTACTGATCTTAAAGATTTTGACTTTGTATCAATAAAAGTTGAAAAGGAAACTTGCTCAATTTGTTTCTTTATATTTTAGGTAGGAAAAAATTTGCTTAAGTTTTTTTAAATAACAGACAGCTGCTACTAATCGACTAATTGAACCTCGATTTAAAATTCGTTCGTCAAATCAGGAGTAGTTAAACATATGTTCATTTATTTTTCTCGATTTATTCATTTCTCCTTACTTTTTAAATATTGGAATTTAATTTCAAAATTAATTCATTTCTGTTTCGTTTTCTTTTTTTTAAACTTTTAAACTGTTTAAACTCTTTAATGCTTTGGTTTAAACTAAAAAAAATTTAAATTATCTAAAATCTTATGTTTAAAACTTAATAAATCTGAAATCTAATTTTTTCTTTCACATTCTTTCATCTTCGATTTAAATTTTCAGCACTTAACTGTTTTTTTTAAAATTTTTTTAAATTAGTTTAAATAGCATCTGATTTGAATAAAATAAAGCATTTATTCATTCATCAAAATTCAATTAATTCATTTAAATTTCCGCAGTTTTAAAAGATAAGAAAAAAAGAGAAAAAACGAAGGAGAAAGAAAATAATGACAATCCTTAAGTAAGAAACTGAACAAAAAGGTTTAAATAAATTTTGTTTAGTTTAAAATATATATAAGTTGCTCTCATTTTATTCATCAATAATTTTTTGGTGCTGACTTTCGATTTATCGAATGAATGAAGAGCCGTTAGTAATGCATATAAACTTATTGGTATTCATGTGCTTCTTTTTTAATTCTAAAGCTTAAATGTAAAAGTGAACCTCAAACATGCTTGTTTTATAGACATGTTTGGTTAGATGTAGAGTTGTACTTAACGTTTGTTTTGTAGACATGTTTGGTTTGATGCAGAGTTGTACTTAACGTTTGTTTTGTAGACATGTTTATTTTATAGTCTGGTTTGTTTAGATGTAGACATGTACCGGGTTCGGGTGTCTGTCAAAATATTGAACTTTATACCTGACCAGTTCCCTGTACTTGGTAAAAATTTTGTTTATTACCCGTCCAGCTCCGAATACTCCATAAGAAGAGGATTTATTACCCGACCAAGTAAACTCCTGTTTGTGAAAATTGCAACACCATGAAGGAATCGTCATAATTGAATGAAATTTACTATACAGTTGACTGGTAGTGGTACAAATAAATGATTAAACTTTCAAAGCAAACAAACAATAACAAGAGATCGAAATCAGTATTTTGTGTAGCCACCACGCACCGCAATAAGCGCTGCTACATGACGTGGCATGGAGCCAAGCAAATTTTGAATGTCTGTCTGAGGAAGAGCATTCCATATAGTTTATATGCGTACCCAAAGTTCGACTGTACAAGCAACAGGACGAGGATCACGAGCGAGGCACTGACCAACGAAATGACACACATGTTCAATCGGTGACATATCTGGGGAATACGCAGGTCAAGGAAGAAGTTGTACCTGTCGCAATGCAAGGAAGGATTGAACAGTCCTAGCAATATGATGACGGGCATTGTCTTGTTGAAATACAGCGCCTGGCAAGGCTTGAAGGAAGGGAACAGCTTGGGGCTGTAAAACTTCACTGATGTACCGGTTGTTGTTCAGATTACCCACAATTCGTAGCAATTGAGATCGTCCATGATATGCTATGGCACTCCAGACCATAACTCCGGGTGTTCGTCAACTGTGGCTTTCGATAATGCACTCCGGAAGGTGGCGTTCACAGGCATAGCGTCTGACACGAATGCGGCCATCATGGTATCACAAATTAAAGCGCGATTCGTCAGAAAACACGACACGCTGCCAATCAGCACGCCAGTTCCTATGCTGATTGGCCCATTGTAGCCGCAGGCGGCTATGGTTTAGCGTGAGGGTGATCCTGCATAAACGAGTCCTTGCGCGCAGTCCACGCTGCAGTTGACGTCTACGAATTGATGAAGCACACAATGAAACACCTGTAGCTATTGACCACTGTGCTGCCAGTTGTCTAGAGGGAGCCGAACGGTCTGTCAGCACCATGCGGATCAGGTGTCTATCATCGCGAGCTGACGTAACATTTCGGGCTCCACTACCGGATTTCCGAGTTGTCTGACACTCGTCCGTCCACTGCTTCCAAGCACGCATCACTGTGCTTCTGTTACGCTGCACACGAGCGGCTACTGCACGATAAGACAATCCAGGTTCACGAAGGCCGATGATTCTCCCTTTTTCAAACACCGTAAGTTGTTGAAATCTCGCTCTCTTTCGTCGAAGGGGCATAAGTAACGTCTAAGCCAGGGGTGGCGAACCTTTATACACCAACGTGCCATTTTCTCTAAAAAATTGCTTAATGAGATTATAGACGTGCCGTCAAATAATTTTGACTTCGTGATTATTGGGAAAAGATTGATACTAATTACTATCAACTCAAAACTCTTTATTTGCATTGAGAAAAAATACATTTTGCAATGTCTCAGTTATATAAGTAATTCAACTTAAAATAACATCAGTGTGACTTCTGTTGTTGCAGATTAGATGACCAATAGTAAGATGTTAGTTTAAGCAGGACTGTTGATTTTTTTTTGCTAGTTATTTATTGTTAGCTTGCTTTTTACTGTTAACAATTGTTTTTTAGAATTAATGTTTAATTTTTTTATTAATGATTGTTTATTATTTTGTTTGTTTTCTGTGAATTTTAATTTAATTGTTACATATGCTTCATAGCGTAATAACATTTGTGTAATAACAATTCATAGTGTAACAACAATTGTGATCGGTGGAGTGCCCAAAATATTGTGTCGCGTGCCATTGGTTCGCCATCCCTGGTCTAAGCTAACGTTTACCACTAACAGATAACCACCGATAACCATAAACGCCTCGCTACAGTCGTCGATTTATTTGGATCCATCCGCCGTTCAGAGGGCGCTGCTCAGCATACGCATGCGCTACGGGTCTGAAATTCTAATCATTTGCATATCATGCTCTACTTTGCATTTCCTGAAAATTTCAGCTCACTCGCGTAAGTCCCTCATGGTGTTGCAATTTTCACAAACATGAGTTTATTATAGTAGTTTAAACAAGATTACCATATCATATTTTCTATAGAGCAAATATTTTAAAGGTTATATTTTTAAGAAAATTTATTACCCTCTTATGTTTACATTTTATACCTTTTTTAACCCACTGACGGTTCTGCACGTAAATAGTCGTATTTAAACCTGCATTCTATCTCAGCATAGCAAAACCGGTTTTTCCATTTTATTATTGTAGAAAGAGAAATAGTGTATTGGGAAGAAACATGCTCGCGATTTTGCTCATTTGTTAAACCGCCAGTGGGTTAAATCACATTTTAGAAGAAAAAAAAGTATATAAGAAGAAATTCGATAATACCTGGTCGGGTGTCGATTGTTCGGCGAAACATTTAGCTAAGGAAAAAGCAGGTAAAGATAGATTTAGTAATTTACTTATTTTCCAGTTGGTTTACTTAAATTTTTTATTCAATATATCTTCGATTAAAAAGATGTTTTTAAAATGTTTTAATAAAAAATGGTATATTGAAAGAAAAATGTCCGAACTATAAATAACTATAACATAATTTATCTGCAATGGGAAATACATTAATACAAATTTCTAAATTTCTTGAATTTTTATTTTATAGCCAAATTACCGTTTTAACCAAATTATTGGACTCTTTTGGCTAGGGCCCTGTTGTCGATTAGTGATGAAAAAATATTTTGGTGATAAGTAAAAATTTTGTTAAAAATCAATTTTTTTCTGCACTTTCTATGAACAACTATTAGTGTTCATTAAAGAAAAATCTTTACCTTAACCTTTACCTCTTTAAATTGAGTCAATTTGAAAATGTTATGAATAAACATATGTAATTTTTAATACATCTGAGCTGGAGTAGCTTAGTTAATTCGGTGTATCAAATATTTATTCATGTAGTTTTATTTTAGGTGTAAAATAAAATATATAGCAGTTCAAAGGAAATGATAGTTTTCCTTCATCAGTTTGCTATTACTGATGGAGATACAATTTATTTTGTTTTCAATGTGTCCTATTACACTTTAAATTTGATTTATAAATTCATAAGTTTTAAAACTTTATACTAAAGTAAATTCTATAATGACTTAATAAGTAGTTTTAGATAAATTACTTCGATTAAGAAATTGATAGACTACATGCGTTTAAAAAAAATCAATACTTTTTTTGTGGATACATTTAAGTTTACTACGGTTAATATGGTTTTGTCGAGCATAAATGAGAATTACCTGGAAAATATACACCAGGTACAGAAATTCATCAGTCTGACTCGGGTAATGAAAATGTGGTAGGGTTGGTTGGGTACTGGGTGATTGCTGGGTAACTGGTACAATCCTACTTAAATGTATCAAAACATTCTGTGTTATTATGTGATACGTATTATAATATCTCATTTGTGAGTCCGTGATAAGTATGCATCTTAAATGAAAGTGTTATTTTGTGCGTATCTAGATGTCATGCATTATAAATTAACTCAAAACTATTGTTCTCCTATTTAAATTAATGGCAGTGTTTTCAGTTTACTGTCGTTTTCAAATCTTTGGAACTGATTGCGCAATTCTTTTCTCATTTCAGATCCCTTTTTTTCGCTCGTATGCATATGTGAACAAAATAACATGCATATGTTAACAAAAATATAAACAAAATTATAATTACTTTCAAGTGTTCTAATAGCAAACGTTAAAATTCGAATTGAAAACGCAGTATCTCCTTGTCTTTTTTTTATTCTTTCTTTTAGTGTTTTTCTAACATTAAATATATCCAAATTATGCGTGAACGATGCTTATACACCAGACACTAAGAAACACCTTATTTTCAAATTTTTTAAAAACGCAAAAAAAAAAACATTTAAAATGACAAACAATTTGTAAAAATACTTTGGTTAATGAAATTTAATAAAAATTAAGATTTTCTCATTTTCGACTAACCTTATAACTAAAACCATCACTGGAACACCAACTTTAGCAAAATGGAATTTGCAAATAAGCTTTGCAAGGCTTTCTCCGTACTACGCAATATGATTATGTATAGCAGTGTTTCCCAAAGTGTGGTACGCGTACCCTCAGGGGTACGGGAACAGTTTAGCGGGGGTACGCGTTCTTATGCGAAATATTTCGCAACAAACGAAAATTTCAAAAAATTTTATTTAAAAACAAAGCTAACCATGAAAATTTACAATTGCCTATTTTTCTATTGGCTATTTTTGACAGAGCTTACAGTTAAATAATTAGTGGTGTCAACAGCCAGTTGTGATTTTTAACTTTTGTGCAATTCCCCGATTTAAAAAAAAATCTTGAATGGATAAGATATCCGTTTAATATTAATACAACATCTATGCCAGAAGGATTGTCGCATGCGGACGAAGAGCAATTATTGGAATTGACTTCAGAGGGATTCTTGAAAAATAAACATGAGGAGTGTACTTTAACATCATTTTGGCTGCAAATGCAAATATGTATCCAGTCTTAACAGAAAAAGTTGCGAAATATATTTTGCCTTTTCCAACTTCATATTTATGTGAAGTCGCTTTTTCAGCATTCCTGGACATTGAGTTGAAAAAAAGAAGTAGATTATTGAACGTGGAATCAGATCTCAGATTAAAATTGACCACAAGAGAGCCGAACTGCTATCACAGCAAAAACAATATCATCCTTCTCATTGATGCGAATAAACTTAATAACAAAACTTTGAACGAAAAAATAAAAAAAAAATTGAAAAATACATTCAGTTTTTTTACTAGTGGTACACAGCATTACGAAAAATTTAGAAAGGGTACTCAAAAGTCATAGGTTTTGGAAACACTGCTGTATAGTATGCTTTGATTTGTTTACAGAAGGGAAAAAATGGAACAAAAATGTTTAACATCGTGTTATTAGTCCTAATATCACTGTCTCAAGCACGATAAAGAAAAACCCATCCTCATCAAATAATAAAAATTTGGTGAAATGTTCTACAATCAGACATACTTAACGAACATATCTGATTGTGAATTTATAATGCTTTTGATAAAATCGTTATTAACGTGCACCTTATCGTAGATGTCAATTACGTACTTTGCTAAGGAAGGTCTTAAATTGTTCTCACGTTGTTCATTAGCCATGTGTTTTTAAAATCTTGCGTGTCATTCACCATTTTATCTTTATCTTTCGTTTTTTATATACTCGAAGCACGATGCCCTACTTTTAAATGTACGATTAATGTGTTCTTGTATATTTTCGATATTTTGTTCGGCTACTTAGCGTTATATTTATTATTATATTAAAATTTCACATGTGCTATTGAATTTCTGTAAAAGAAAAAAGAGGAAACCTTTTGATTTTATTATTAATCTTTCTACCAATGCTATGAGAAGCTATAAATAACAAAGTCAAGTATCTATTCTGTTATTCCATCTATTTTGTATCACATTTGTAATAGAATTTTTGTAAAAAAAAAAAAAAAAAAAACTAAATTTTTTGATATTATTATTAATTTTATTACCAATGCGGCCAGAAGCTATAAATAATAAAGGCTTAGTCAAGTATTTATTCCGTTGTTCTATCTCAGTGGTTAATAACTGGCAGCCCGGGGGCCGCATCCGGCCCACGAAGCCTTTTTTTGTGGCCCGTAAACTGGAATATATTAGCTGTCATTTTTTTGCTGACAGTTTTCGTAAAAAATCTATATGAGATCAAAATACTTTGCGCGTTAAAAAAAAAATTCTTTGTTTCTGTGAGATTTAGCTTACCAACGGCACAAAAAAATTTATTTCACAGGTTTTGCATCCACGAAAATATTGATTCAAATACAAAAATAATCGTGTATGTTGCTCTTTTTTTATTTCGTGTTCTTGTAAATATAATTTAGCATGTGCGTATCACAAATTTTCTCGAAGAAATTCTCCGATTTAACTTTTTGAAACCACTCATTTCGGACGATATTATTTACATTTATAAATTTTAAATTTAAAATGTAAATATTTATTCTCCGGTGGTTGCAGCAGACTAACCACAATTTACTCATTGAACATTTTGTGTGCTACTATGAAAGTTTAAATACCAACCTTTTTAAAGTTTTATATCTCAACAATAAGATATATGTTGCACATTAATTGTTTAATACGGAGGTGCACATTAAAGTTATTGTAGCCAGAATTTTTTAATATGCAATTAAGAAATTTTAAAAATCTACTTCTTATTTAAATTTGAAATTCAATACTTTTGTTTTGCACAACTCGATAAAAATCTGACAGTATTTATTGTTCCTTCAAATGTAAAAGAGTCCGCCGACCGGCCTGTGTAGGGGTTAAGGAACTGCCCTTGCATCAGAAAGACTCTGGGTTCGAATCCCGGGGAAGGCATGGATGTTCTTTCATTCTCTGTACAATCTGTCCTTACAGTGGTAACGGTTTCATCCGAGTAAAAAAAATATAGCTGTATAGTATCAGTATTACCTGATAATTATAATTTTACATAGAATTTTATAGTGTGTCTAATAACATGGCCAGGTAAGTTAAATTTGTGCTGAAAAGTTTCACGCATTTTATATCATTTATTTGAACTTCTCTGTTACATAAAATGATGATTATTGATATAAGTTCTCGAGTCTAGCCGTTAGTTAACTAAATATTTTCATAAAAAAATTGAGAAACATTGTGTTGAAATCCTGTATATTAGGGAAGAGTTTATATTTGACGCTAATCAATACAACGTGCTTTTAAGGCCGTGGTAGCCTGGTTGGTAGGACGTTGAGCTCATGTTCGGGAGAACGGGAGTTCGAATCCTGCATGAATGCTGATTGGTGCAAATTAAATCTGTCGCTATCACAATGTCCTCAAAATTACCATAACAAATCAATACCTCTGGGGGTACTGAATTGGAGATCGATCGTTCTCTGATTCAGTTCAAAATTACGATCTGCGGATGAATGAATAGATGTATGAGTGGGTCCGCCCTGTAAACGGGTGCGACGTGTGGTGTGGCAGAAGTCGAATTCTTGGCCATAGATGGCACCACTGAAAAACAAGAAACGCACACTCTGCCTTAAATTTGTTCGGTTTCACCAAGCAGGCTTACCCGTGTGGCAAGTGACATTAGAAACAGCAACAACAGGAGTTCGTTTTTATCTGAGAAAGCTCTTAAATTGTTTTTTTCAGTGGCTGTCTTCAAGATTTAAGATCAGTGATATGAACATGTTGAACACATGAATAAATTTCACTCTAAATTGCACAATATGAATTTAAAATTGCATATTGTCTTGATTTTCGGCTATACCAAAATCTCGATATATATGAAATTCTACTTTTCTTTAAAAACAGGTTAACGAATGGATCACCGGAGGTGTCTAGTAGTTAATTAAATTTGTTTTAATATAAGCTCACCGGGAAATTTTAATTTTTTTCAAAATGTCACTTGTAACTTCTTTCAACTAGGTCTTATTCATTTTTGATTTGTGTTATGATTTTTAAAAAAGTTGCAACTTAATGCTTGTTGTCAATGTATTTTGTGCAATGAAGAACAAAACATTTACCAAGAAAAGAACGCTTTTCTTCAACATAATTTGTACTTTTTTCAAAGATAATGGATTATACAAAAATAAAACTACAAAAGAAGATAGGAAGAATGATCCAACGGATAAGTTTTAAAGCTTGCAAACTACGCATTTCATTATACTGGGATCGTAAAATAATTAGTTTTGAAGAAATTAATGCTTGAATAATTATTATTATAAAGGAATAAATCGTTTAAAAATAAAGTTGTTTTTCCTCATCATTAAAAAACCGTCCCTAAAGAGGTTAAAATCTTCGTTTTTCAAAAGAAAAGTTTTGTGAAATAAAATTTTTTTTGTGAAGGATTTGTTTTTGTTAAAAATAGCTTGTAGATTCTACATTTTTGCGAAGAAAAGAAAAACAATTTGTGAAAGGTCCATTTTTAAAGAAAAAAGAAAGCTTGTAAAGGGACCGTTCTCTAAAAGAAAAAAGAATTGTGATATGTCCGTTAGCAGATCCAAATTTTCCCTATAGATCATTGTTTTATGTAACCAAATCATTGTTTTATGTACCAAACCATTTTTTTATGCATAATGTAACCAAAATTTTATCTTTTAATGGTCATCAGAGTTATGATCGACTTGGAGTTTCATTGAATACAAATTATTGAACAATATTCTGGAAATCTCTTTAACTTAGCAGTAACATAAAGACAAAAGTTAATTTAATTTGAAGTTAATTGCTAAACTAAATTTTGTTTGATATTTTTTGGTTTTTATATCATTTTAGTGGAAAAATTTATAAGCATTTGACCCTTTTTAAATTGTAAATTTTTTTATTATTATGTTTCAGATTGCTGATAAAATTTGAAGAGAAAATAGAGATAATTTATTATCATTATTTCGAAGAATTTAAATGAAAATTAATTCGCATTGTGGATTTCTTCCCTGAATATTACTTCAATAAATGCCGAAATCCTTATTTACGAACGATTTGTGTTTGAATCGAAGAGACCAAAAATCAAAAACATTCACTTTGTCTTAAGTCTTAAATAATTTTGCGTGATAAACCTCAAAACCTGAGTGACGCAAATACTCTGATTTTATCAGCGATTGAAGGTTCCTTTGCCAATTAGGCAACAAAGTTGTGTGAAAGGGGAGTAATTAGAAATTCTAACTAAGGTTTTGGAACGAACCGAAGATCGAAGAATCGACCTTCAATCATGGAACATAGAAATTATTTTCCCATTTGTCTTCAGTTTTTTCTATAAATAGATATTAATGGATCACCTTTCTAATAGATATTTTTTATATGAAGCAGTAATTATTTTTCGTTTGATTCCTTTTCCTTTTACTTCAATTAAATTAAATTAAATATTTTAAATTAAACAAAATGCATACGTCTTTTCTCCAACGTTCAATAATCGTTTTTCTTTATTTGCTTTTTAAAATTTTTCATCAAAAGAAAACAGTACTTAGCTTTAATATTAAATGAATTGTTTATGTCTTGTGAACAATCGCGTTTTTGCGATAAAATATTTTAAGAAGGAGTTGAAGAAGGGAAGATTTAAAAGATCGAATTTCGTATTGTTACTTCTCGAAAAGTTATTCCTAATCTATTGTAATTTTATGTAAAAATTTAAATAATATAATATTACGATTTCCTCAATTGATTGCAAAAAGTTTCCATTAGCAGAATTTTATATGGTGGCTGCCAAAATAACTAAAAAGACTAACTAAACATAAAACAAGAGTTGAATTTAATTTTAGGCAGTTAATATTTATGCAAATTCTTCATAATTTTTATACAATCCAATTTTTTATTTTTATTTTTAACTAAGCAACCTGGTGAAATAGAAAGGCTTGATAGCTTTGAATTCGTTAAAGGTTTTTTTTTCTCTCTTCCTCAAAGGAAGGTATCCAATTTGAATATCTCTTCCGTATTTCCGGTGTGTATGAAAGCACTAGCCAAACGATTGAGAAGGAAATAAGGGTTGGTGTCGATATCTAATTGAGTATTCTTACTTTTCTCATAAAAAATATGTTAATATTACTCTTCAAATTATATACTCAAAGTACAGAAATTAGTAATGATATGTTCATTCAAAACAAAGGATCAAAATAATAAGTGAGCAATATTTAATCCAGCAGTCCACTTTGCAAGACAAACGTTTTTGAACGCCTTCTTAAAATAAAAACAAAGGATTAACATAATAAGTGAGCACTACTTAAATCATAAGTTCCTAACCTTTTATGACTCACTTTGCAAGGCAAACGTTTTTCAAAGCCCCATTTAAATAAAAACAAAGGATTAAAATAATAAGTGAGCACTATTTAAGCCATAGGCTCCTAATCTCTTTTGGCACACCGCTCTTACTTTACAACACAAACGTCAAACGTTTCTCAACGTCGCCTTAAAATAAAAACAAAGATTTAAAATAATAATTTAACAATTTAACACTAGTTAAACAATAGGCTCCTAATCTTTTTTAAACACATCTAACTTTGAAAGACATTTTAAAATATTTTTTGATGTATACGACTGAGTAACAGTAAGCAGTTTCAACGAAAATTTCAGTTTTTTTTTTAAATTATCTATATTCATACTTTAGTTTATTAGCTTTCCAAAAACTTTTAAAATTCTTATCTACGATCTTTAGAAATGAAGTGACAGTTGTTTTTTTGTACACTGACAGACGAAACCGAAACCAGAAGTAAACTCACGAAAAGGAAACAAAAATGTTTTTTGTTTTACTTTGAGTTTGTGAACCGATATTTATTCGAATAAATTATATTTTTAAGACAAATAATTCATCATCGGAAATTAATTTTCGTGTCATTAGAATTTTTCTTAAATTTCGTTGTGAATTCATGACCCTCAATATAGAAGGAGTTGAGACAATATGAAAATAAGGTCCCAATAAGTTCGGCCAGAAGAGCGGTCGAAAGTTAAACCCTAAATGTTGATTTCACTTTTTGCTTATTTAACTATCTCAAAAAGCTTTCTTTTTAAATTTTTTTTAAGAACTAGATTCCCTTCATGCAATATGTTAATTTTATTATTTGGATTTTGTTACTTGAATTTACGTGATAGTTTAAATGGATTAAGACTTTTGAACTGAAGGGTCTGATTAAACATACATTCGAAATTACCTATTTATAGGTCAAAATGTGTCATATTTTTTGACCTTAACTCTCAGGTTTTTGTCAGATCACCAAGCACCCACAAAATATTTTTCAAGTCTTGTGTATGAATCGGCGGAACCGTGCACACTTTTTATACAACCCCCAAAACTTTCCTTCAGACCAGCTATTTTGTAGCTGTTTGAAGTGTGCTTGGTTTATCCTGGTTTTGGTTATTTTGTTAATTTGTTTGCGCTGGAAAAAAAACACCATGTCCTTTAAAGATTTTTAAATTATAAATTTATCGACTCTGCTTTTCAAAAGAAAAGTTTTGTAAAGATTCGTTTTTTGAAACAAAAATATATTCCGTTTGGATAATTTTCGCCATAAAATATTTTACATCCATTTAACGTCACCTTAAGTTAATTTTAACGTTGTAGTTATTGTGCGGAAAGTTCCCAAAATCCCCCCTCCCTGTTATGCCCTTGAAAAAAAATGTAACTTTTGAAATCACAAACAGTACCACCAAAAAATAAGAAAATCAGTCATTATATTGTAAATAATTTTTTATAACCTAAATTGTGAATTAAGTTCAAACGACGAAGCAAAATATAAAAAACACACATCAAATATTTTCATTACAAAAAGAAATATAACACAAAAAAAAATATATATATATATTTGAAGTGCGCTTATTCTTTCCGGGACAAGTATGTCTTTAAAATGTGGTTGTAGTTTAACTCTCTGACAGCTAGAGCTCTTATTTTCAACTTCTTCCCCCCCCCTCTTTTTCTTGTTCTTTATTTTTTTTAAAAAAATATGGATACACAAAGTAGCTTTTTAATTTTAAAATTTTATTACAGTTATTCTTTGATAGTTGTGACGAAAGATAATACTGTTAAAAATGAAAAAGTAGTGTGTAAAGCTAAATTTATGGGAAAAAGTTACCTATTCGTATATATATATATATCTATATATTTATAATTAGTTAAAAATATGAAGAAAACAAAGAAAATAGTATATAACCTTTTTAAAGAGAAAAAAAAATATTAATAAATAAAATATTTTTTAAAAAATACTTAAAATTTAAAAAAAAATTAAAAATTAAAAAGCCTGAAAACATAAATAAAAGAAAAGATATAATCTCATCATCAGCTCACACGATTATAATAGCAAAAAGGAGTGCTTTCTAATATTGTATTAATACAGTCAAAGCAAAATATATTAATACAATAGTGTGAAGAGCACCAACAAATTTTGAAACAAAAATAGAACATATTAGGCAAAAAATGCAAAATAAAACATATCTAGCAAAAAGGGAAAATAAAAATTCAAGAAAATACAAAATGAAAAAAAAAAATGTGATTTATGAAGAGAGTATCGAATTCATATGTAGTACTTACACTTACCGGCACCCTTCAGGAATCATTTAAAATATTTTCGTAACACGTTTTCCAGATTACACAATATAAAAATAGAAGTATAAATAGAGGATAGTGGGATTATTTTATGGCGCGTTCTTACTAAAAAACAGAATCGTGTTTAATTTGTTAGTTACCTCGGATTGGCTCAAAACTGGATGTGTGCAATGTAATATTTTACTGGATAATCCAAAATTTATAATTAATAAGGTTGAATTTCAATTATAAAATTTTAATATTGATGATTTTAGAGAAACTGTTAACATTTATTGAAAACAAATTATACTCTTTTAATAAGTATTAGACCATTTTTAGCCACGAATTTGCACATGGTAAAAATATAAATTTAGTTAACAATGACATTTTTAATAACTTTATAAATAATTATAACATACAATTAACTCAACTATTTCATATAGAATTTAATTACATAATTAATTACATTTGTCTATTTTGTTTTTTGGATGTAAAACATTACTACAGATTCTTTTAATTCGATTAATTTATTTGATTAAAAATAATATTTAAATAAATGTTTTTCGAAGCATTAGAATTCCGGGAAATTAACTTCGTTATATTCAATTTAAAATATTTTCTTTGATCACACATGTCAACAATGCAGATATTTTCTTCCTTTTCATTACTTAAATCCGAAAAATTTAAATAATATTATTGTCATGATTTCGAAAAAAAAAATTTATTCCTTGGAAGCAAGATTAATTCTTAAACACATATATAAAATTTTACTGTATTGTGAATTTTAATTTAAATTCCTGTTCAATGCGGGAGATCTGTTTTTTTTTTTGTTTTGTTTTTTTTTAAATTTCTTTCTTGAAAAAAAAACTTATTTTTTAATGACTAAGGAAAATATTTTTAAATCTCCTATTTCAGGATACATATTTTTAATCTAAAAAAAATATCGAATAGTTTCTAAAGAAAAGGTTTTTTTTCTGAAGAGATTAGATTTTGGATGCACCTAGAATGTGCATCCAAAATTGTTTGCGGTTGGATTTCTAAATGTTTATCTCGATTAGAATGGGTAAGGAACATGGGCGGATCGTGAATTTGTGGGGCCCTGGGCTGAAACTACTTAGGGGCCCTAATAGCCATTTTGTCAAAAAACTGTTTTCTATAGTGATGTAGATAAGTATATAGAAAAAAAAAGGACAATAAAATAATTTTATTTATTTTTATTTGTCTATACAAACAGCAACTGTACAACATTATTGCAAAAGAAATTGACAGGTTATGTTATATAAATTATAAAGCAACCTTTCTGCATTTTTGTGCTGCAAATTTCTTTATTTGCTAATCACATTGTAAGTCCTTCGTTACATCACAATTTATGGAAAGAACTGATAAATGATTTAGTCGATGGTTCAACATTGTTGTCCTATATTTGTTTTCTATATACGACATCCTGGAGAAAGAGCGCTCAGCTTCACAGCTAGTGATTGGCAAAAGTTAAAAAAATCCTTAAGATAGTGTAGCAATTTGGGTAAACGTCAACAAATTTCTTTTCATAAATTAGCATAAAAATTTGACTGCAAGAGGTGTAAGACTCTAGCTTAGACTGAAGTAAATAAGATTTTAACTGAATGCACTCATTCACTAAATGCTCGTCTACGCCATCTGGATAATAATCAACAATATTACGTACACTTTCCAGATCTATGTTTTCCATATTTTTGTCTTGCAAATCCATTAAAAATTTTAATTTCTTGCTATACATCTCATAGACTTGGCTCCTTTTATTTAAATTCATAATCAGCTTATTCAACGCAACGTTTAGCGTGTCTCTTTTAAATTCTTCTGTGGCGTATACTGAGAGTTTATCTGTAGACTTATCTGAAAATTTTGGAGTAATGCGTCTCTTGTTTATGTCATTGTAGTCTATTCCCACACTAGTACTTAATTTTTTAGCTTTCTCTTCGTAGCAGTGGCGTAAGCAGAATTTTTTCAAGGGGGGTGTTCATAATTTTCTGAAACTACTAAACAAAATCGAATAAAGCACTATTATTTGTAATAAAGCACTATTATTTTCCTAATTTAGACAGCTAGACAATTTTGACTTTTTATATAGACAACATTGTTTAGTTAAATTTTGATTTGATTATTTAAGTTTAGGAACATAATGTAATATCTTCTCGCATGTAGTATCTTCTGAAAAAAGTCCAATGTCGTATGGATGAGAAGTAACACTTTGAGGGCCACTTTCACATTCATCAGATTTCAAGTCCGGCGTAATAGACGCGAAGAAATACACTGACCAAAAACAAGCGACGGGTAATTCCCCGTTCCGTTCGATAGACGCGCACATGCAGGGGTTGATTGATCTCAGGGTTGCCAACCTTATAATTTTTTTTTTTTAATATAAGATATTTATTTTAATTCAAAATATCACCTATTGTTTTCAGTGGGGACTGGGGCCCTTTGTTTCCACGGGGCCCTGGGCTGCAGCCCAAAAAGCCCTTATGTAGATCCGCCCCTGGTAAGGAATAAGCAAAATGTATAACTAACAACATTTTCAAATTATTTAAAAAAACTGAATGCGGTTTTCTGAAGCCTGTTTTTATCAAATACTTTAATAAATGTGAACTTTCAAACTGTTTCTTGGAAAAGTCGGGAACTTTCATCGCATATTCAAATTTATTTTTAAAAATGCTATTCTTTAAAAATACTATATTTCTAAATTTTATCAAAAATGAAGATGTTTCTCTTTCTTTCATATATATATATGTATATATATATATATATATATATATATATATATATATATATATATATATATATATATATATACTTGTATATATACTTGTAAGTTGGGCACCTGCATAATAATACAACAATGCAACAATGTAATAATACAACCTCAATTCAGTGTTGCCAGAACTTAAGATTAAAAAGTAGCGAATGGGAGCTCCAAAAGTAGCGGATTCGAACATTTTGTAGCCCAAAAATTTTATATATATATATATATCATACCTGCCAACTTTTAATCCTTTCGAGGATGATTTTCCCCAGTGCTAGTAAAATGGAATTTAAATTACAATTTTAAGCAGAAACATGCACTGTATTTTGAAAAAGCTTATGAGGACTACCACAACAGTATTACATATTAGTATATATGATTTATTATTTTAAAAATAGTGGTGTCCAAAAAGATTATAAATTAAGTTTATAAATGCAAGGAATTAAGTTTAAAAATGCAAAGCATGCATTTTACTACCACATTAAAAAGATAGAAATAAAATTTTACGCCAAATGCGTAAAAGTTGGCAGGTATATATATATACATTGCTGTTAGCATTTTTATATGAATTTGCACAAGCATTGACTGTTTTGTATAGTTAGAATAATTAATTGAATATCAAAATGTCCTTTTCCTGGTATGTCTTAAACAATATTTCCAATAGTAACTACACTGGTGTGCATAACTTAAGCAACAAGTGGTTTTTCGGCCACAGCTCCCCAACAAAGTACAAGATAGCCATGAAATTGCAGTATAATATGCAAGTAATTCAGTAGAAAATTTAGAAATAAAACGTTGTAGGTGATGTAAGTGTACGTAAGCCTTGTTGGAGCTCGATTTCATCCCAATAACGTCGCGGAAAGAGATCGTTACGGTGGTCCTGGAGTTGTCATCTGGGGTGGCATTATGTTGAACGGGCGGACTGAGCTTCAGATCTTCGACCGAGGTTCTGTAACTGGAGACCGCTACTGCAATGAGGTAATCCTACTCCATGTGCGTCTGTTCCGAGGGGCCATTGGACCAGACTTCATTTTTATGGATGACAATGCCCGGCCACACCGTTCTGCTAATGTTCAAGAGCTACTGGAAAGTGAAGATATCACACGAATGGATTGGCCAGCTTACTCTCCAGATCTAAATCCCATAGAGCAAGTGTGGGATGCATTAGGGAGACGTCTTGTGACACGACAGTATCCTCCTGGTTACACCCATCAGCTGAAAGATGCGTTAAAGGAAGAATGGAGACGTTTACCCCAAGAACTCCTGGATAATCTGGTGCTTAGCATGGAGAGACAATGCCAAGCAATAATTACAGTAAGGGGAGGGCATATCCCATACTAGGGAACATCTGCCAGTTGTACTTACGCTTTTTCAGGCAATCATGTGTAACGCCACTATGTCAAGTAAAGCCTTTTTTTTGTTCCATACCCTACTTTAAGCTTTATATTCATTTCTGCGCCATTGTTCTTTTACCATCGTTTAAGTACAAAATAATGTACATCATATTCAAATTTCATGTCAATCGGATGATTTCTTGTAGAGTTATGACGAAAAACGCACTTGTTGCTTAAGTGCGTTTTGCACACCAGTGTAGCTTCAAAATTTCCCATACATTTTTCGATATCTAATTTTTTTTTTTATCTCAACTAGAATATATGCAGAGGGTATTACTTCCAAAAACTTAGTTGAAAAAAAATTTTTGTCAATAATTTGTCTGTCACATGAAAGTCAGTCATTTTCCTGGCAGTTTTTTTAGTAATTTATAACCAAAATAGATAGCGCCAGCAATCAATATCTTAGGTTAAGAGATTGATTAGAATACTATCAGAACATGTCTCATTGCAGGAATAAAGAACCAACTTTCTGAGTCAAAATGTATTTCAAAAAATTTTACAAGTTGAGAAGGTTTTTAAATTGTCATTTTTCTGTCCTCCTGAAATCATTAATAATAAACTATTTACATTTACATTAGTTATTTCAAGAAATCCTGATGTTTTCTGCCGAAAGTAAACGACTAAGGCCAAAATCTTAAAGTAATGTTAAATGCTGTAAAATGACTAAATTGTCATTATCCTGACTTATAAGTTCCTGGACATTAACACAGTTATAAGAAAATTTTTTAAACACTATAATGTAAAGAGAGGGAAAACATATATTAACCTAATATCCAGTTTATGAAAGATTGTAATATGCTCGTATGTAATTAAAGTTATTTATTTATTTAATGATTGATAATTATACACAATTTTATTCTGTACATAACAACAAAAACATTTTTGATTCTTTCTACAGTGGATAAAGTAATTAATTTAAACAATTCATGATCCTTCTAGCGCAAAGGCTTTAGGTTATTTTTTTCTTCAAAACACGGATAGTTAAAAATATAAAGGATAAGCTAAGAACATCACTGTACAATTTAATTCTGTCAGTCTTTAAACACTTCTTGGGTGTATAAATTAAGGAATGGAATAAAATGGTAAAATAAAATGATTTGAAATATTTTAAATTTAAATAATATTATAAAAAAATTTCCAATGCAAATTATTATAAAATTTATTTTAATGTAAATTTTTATAAAATTAATTAAAAAATTCCTAAGATTATCATTTTTAATGTGGGAGCTTTGAGGTCGTTCATAAAGATATTAAAGTTAGCTTTATTATTCGTGCTGGCAAACAGACTGCTAATCACTTTAAGTGGCCCGGGAAAAAAGTCTATGTCAAAAATTCCTAGAATATCACAAATTCAAAAATGTCTGTTCCTTACCCAATATCTTCCAGGCATTTTGCTTCCCCTAAAAGCTTCAAGATTAATGAAATTTCACAAAGTTTTTTTGTTTTCTTTGTTTTAACTGTTTTTTGCAAATTAAAGTGCAGTAAAATAAAAAACTAACTCATTGTGCAGTCAAAATTAACTAATCACTCTCACTTTCATTATATTTAAAACATTTTTAAAAAATTTTCACAATAATTATTTTTGGATTTTATTTACATAAAAAAGTTAAAATTAACTTCTCAAATTTGTCTTTTTTGAGTTTTTTTAAGTTGTGTTACTTACTATTAGCTTAAAACGACTGTTTTCTTAATTTCTAAGCTAATATGTCATTTTCCTGGCCTCAAAATTCCCGGCCATTCAAAATTTGGTGAATTTCTATTTTATTTTTTTCTTGAGAACATGTCAATAAACTACACTGCTGTCTGTAAGATATTAATAAATGTATCCAAATAAATATACAAAAAAAAATGATTTTGAAGACTTTAAATTTGAAGAAATTTTTTTTCCCGAATTGTCATGTTTCCAAAGAATTTTCAATTTCACGAGTTTACAATTTGAAACTTAGATATGGAAAGATAATAGACTTCCAGCAGCAAAACAAATAATGAATCCATAACTGAAGCAGATGAGTTTTGAACAATAAAAAGGTTTATTTTTAAAAAAGGTAAAGAAACTGCACACTTTTCGGAATAATTTTATAATAGAAAGGGAAAAAAATTTAAGAAAAATATTTCTGTGAGAAAAAAAAGTAGCGCATTTTTAAGATTTGTAGCGTTTGAAAAATAATAAGTAGCCCAAAAAGTAGCGGGTAGCCCAAATTCAATTTTCAGTAGCGGGGACTTTTAAAAGTAGCCCAATCCGCTACTTGTAGCCCAATCTGGCAACACTGCCTCAATTATCAAGAACGTGTAACGAACTCTCCTCTTTCCCCCACTACAGCGCCTCTGGCGGTGAACTATGACAGTCTGCCAGGAACCGCCGTTAAGCACGGACGTTTAATTCGAGCCCAAAACCCCCCTCTTCCAAATTCTTGTATTTTTTTATCCTTGTTTTATTTTTATGTGTTTTGTCCTTTTCAATAAATATTTAGAGTTAGATAATTTCTAGTCTTTCATTATTTATGTGAATTGGTAGAAATACAAATAAACCAAGACTTCCCCTACAAAAATGACGCCCAACTCGTGGCCAAACTAACGGTTCCTTGCTGGCTCAATTTTTTTTTTCAGAAAGTGAATGAACGACCTGTTCAATTTGTGGAATATAATGAGGCCATCCCGTACCTCGATTTCCTGAATTTTGATTCAGTATTTCCGTTTTCCCAGCTTACCCCAGCTAGACGAGGAAAACCCTTTCGCGCTCAACTTTGATAAGTACAATTTTTATAGTAGTAAGATTTACTATCGATTGATTTGAAACTTAATGAAAAGTATTATGTTGTATAGTAATTCTGTGCGTGAAGTTTAAATATATTATAAGTAGTTTGAATCATTCATTCTAAAAATAATTTTTATAAACTAAGAATCTGGTAGATAGAGAAATATATTATGAGAGTTAGCTATCTTTTCATGTTTCAAAATGAATATATATATTGTGCATAAGTTAAACAAACTGCATTCTAAAATATTTAAGCATTGATTTTTTTTCTCATTTAAGAAGTGTGTTTAAAATTATTCATCTATTTGAATATTATTTTATGAATATCCCTTTCGATTAATACTTGCGCGTCTGTGAATCAGACAAGATTCTTTCTTTATTGCTTTCTGTGGCGCCAAAACCACAGACGAATTTCTTTTCATGGTAAAATGAGAGTGTTTGTAAACCCAAACTGAAACTTATGCTAATGATTATCAAGAACTTATGTTTTAGTTGTTGTTATATTGTATTTTGTTTTATTTTCATTGATCTCAATTACAGATATAAATTGAATTTAGCTAAGGTTAAAATAAAACTTGTTATTTAAAAGAAAAAAATCAAAACTAAGAAAGAGGAAAAGAAATTTAAGAATATGTTGCTTCTTTTTAATTCATTCATGTGACTTGCAGCATAGTTTTATTATTACAATTTCTATTTGTTATTACTTCATAAAAAAAAAAAGGAAGGAGAAGAATTTTTTTCTATTGCTATGTGTTTTATATATATGTTTCTATATTGAATACACTTAAGTAACAAAGGTGGATAATTTTGATAAATGAAGAGTAGTGTATTTTGGGAAATTTTTTTTTTATCTTGGTTTAATAGAATTTTATCCAGAAAAATAAAAGTAAAGTGTCTGTATAGTGTTTATACAGAATAATGTTTATTGTTCAAAATAT
Organism: Parasteatoda tepidariorum; assembly: GCF_982258835.1. Classification (NCBI taxonomy): domain Eukaryota; kingdom Metazoa; phylum Arthropoda; class Arachnida; order Araneae; family Theridiidae; genus Parasteatoda; species Parasteatoda tepidariorum. Next base: position 47,360,201 of record NC_141761.1, on the reverse strand, counting down.
TGATTTATTTACAATATTGGTATTTTATGTAAAATTTATGGATGTACTAATAGCTATAATTTACATTACCACTACTTGCTCTATAATTAATACATCGTATATTTTTATTTTCCATTGGTTGTTTGAATAGATTATATTAACTGGTTCAAATAATCTCAAGTAATATTGTGTGATAGGGTATCTATAATTAGAAACATTTTATATTAAATAATAAGTGACATTTCATTATCAGTGACATTTTAAGACTATTAGGGGTATTAAACAATATCTATTAAGTGGTGCTTTCACAATCTGCTACAATGACATTTTTAGGAAAGGGAAAAAAGGTCGATTTATGTGTATTAGCTGAAGAAATGGGTCTCAAGGTTCCCCCCGATGCTAAAGTCATTCAAATTAAGAAACTGATCACAGAAAATGAAGCATACGATGAAGAATTTTGCCTCAACGTGTTACAAAATATTATTGATGACAGAGTCGAAAAAGAAAGAAGCGAAAAATTAAATAGAGAAAAAGAGGAAGAACAAAATCGAATATTGAAAGAAAAGGAACAAGAACAGAATTTTGAGCTAGAAAAATTACGTTTGCAAATTGAAGCCCAAAAATCCATACAACCATCATCTGGTTTAACAAGTAGTTGTCCTGTCAACTTACAATTAAAGAAATTACTACCTGAATTCAATCCGAAAGAGGACGATATGGTTTTATATCTCAACTTATTTCAACGCCAATTGAAATTTTTAAAAGTAGACAAAGAGAATTGGGTAGCTTATTTACTTGGTGTCCTGCCAAACGATATTGCGCAACTCATCGCAAGAGAAGCAGAAGATAAAGCCGAAGATTTTGACTATATCAAAGAAATGCTTCTGAAAAGATTTAAGCTAAGTGCAGAAAAGCTTTGACAGTTGTATGCCACTCACAGAAAAACACCTGAGAAAACTTGGAAAGATTTTCATTTTGAACTCCAAACTTTTTTCGAAAATTGGTTAATGGAATTGGACATTAAAACTTTTGATGAATTAAAATACTTGATGATCGTCGATCAAATGAAGAAAAGAATTCCTCCAGAAGCTAAAGAGCACTTCTTAGATGTCTGGTGTGAATGGAAAACGCCTGAAGATTTAATTGAGAAAATGGATGCGTATGAAAATCTTCGGATGAACAAAAATGATTTGCAGAAAACAAATGCAGAAAAGAAGCTTAATTTGAAACAAACAGAATCACAAAGACTTTATAACCAAAACAAGTATTCGCGTAGTCCCAGGGTACAATATGACCAGAAATATAACATGCATTCTTTCAGACAAGAAAATAGGCAAGATACTGGAGTTCAAAGTCATAACAAGCAGGACTTTTCTAATTATGAAAGAATTCCGCGAAGAAATGATTTTATGTATGATGATCAACTTCATAAAGTAAACAACCACAGATTTGAAGAGAGCAGAACTGGTAGAAGGTGCTATGGATGTGGTGAACCTGGCATTATCAAATCTCGCTGTCCTAAATGCAATCCATCGAGCACAAACTCTTCTCCCAGTGTTGGAAACGTCCTCTTCCAGTCATGTGTAGACGAATCATCACAACTAGCTATATTGAGTATAACAGTAAATGGACTCTTGGGTACTGCATGTGCTGACAGTGGAGCAAGCCATTGTATTGCTGGAGAACGGTTGTATCAAATTCTCAAACAAGAAGGTGCAGACTTTCAAGAGACCCAACTCACTATGACACTTGCTGACGGAGAAAAACGACAAGTGGAAGCCTTCACTACTTTGGTAGATATAGGACTTGAAGGAAGAGTCTTTAAAACAAACTTAATTGCATTACCCCATGCTAAAGAAAATCGTACTCTCCTTGGTACAGATTTCCTTCAAGATGCTGGTATCGTCCTTGATCTAAAAAGTCGCAGATGGTTCTTTAGCGATTTTCCCCGACGAAAATATAATTTTGCTGAGGAAGCCAATTTGTGTAATATCAAGAATACGCTATGTGCTGAATCCAATACTTGTCAACTGAGAGAGGAAGAAGGTCAACAACTGTCAAGTGAAGAAAAAAACAAACTCAACACCCTGTTGAAACAGTATGAAAGAATCTTCGAACCAGGGGGAGATGCTACTCCATACGCAAAACATTACATCAATACTGGTGATCATCCTCCTGTATCTGTTCCCCCGTACAGATTACCCCCTTCTAAGAAGGAAGAGTTGAAGAGACAAATTGATGATTTGCTAGAGAAAGATATAATTGAAGAGTGCGAGTCGCCTTATGCCGCACCCGTGGTTTTAGTTCCAAAACCGAACGGTTATAGACTCTGCGTGGACTATCGAAAACTAACTGAGAAAACTTTACCCGATACATACCCACTACCCAGAATGGATGATATATGGAATGATGCAAAGGCATGTAAATATATGTCAACCATTGACTTAACAGCTAGCTATCATCAGGTAGAAGTCAACCCAGCTGACAGAGATAAAACAGCATTCATCTGTTCTTTTGGCACTTTCCGATTCAAAAGAATGCCTTTTGGTTTACGTAAACGAGGCAGACTAAAGACCCTTGATCCTAAAACCTTGATGACCCTCAGAAGAAGCCAAAAACGAAAAAGTGCTGGTCCCTCAACGAGACGTTTAATCGGAACCAGAGGGGGAGTGTAACGAACTCTCCTCTTTCCCCCACTACAGCGCCTCTGGCGGTGAACTAAGACAGTCTGCCAGGAACCGCCGTTAAGCACGGACGTTTAATTCGAGCCCAAAACCCCCCTCTTCCAAATTCTTGTATTTTTTTTATCCTTGTTTTATTTTTATGTGTTTTGTCCTTTTCAATAAATATTTAGAGTTAGATAATTTCTAGTCTTTCATTATTTATGTGAATTGGTAGAAATACAAATAAACCAAGACTTCCCCTACAAACGGAATTTTTCCTATATAATATAAAGAAGCAAAACCTTTGTAGCTTGACCACCTGTCTATCTTGTATGTTGACCACTGAAATAAGTCAATTTTGTCTAGGAGTATTATGAAATTCTATTCTAAAATCCTCATGTTGACCAGAAAAGAAAAAAAATTCAGAAAATTTTCTGTCATTTTTGCAATGTATGTTAAAATTTCACTTGCTTGGTGAAATAGTGTAAAAAGCTGATCTAAATCCTTTTGTGAGTTGACCATCAGGAGAAACTGTAAGGGGTCAGCTTTTGACCATTTCTTTCATCCGTTCATTGAAAACAGGCGTGTTAGTTGAAAAGTTGCTCTTCCAGTTGCAATAGTGAGCATTTGAATAAGTGAATGATCTGAAATATGCTTTGATCCTTTATTTATGATCTTTGATCTTTAAGTGTAGTAAATAAATTTTAAAGTGTTCAAATAATTTTATTTTGTTAAAGTTTTCAAATTACATGTTTTCATGTTCTGATATTTTAAGAAATTATACTTATTAAACACTTCATATGCATAACTAACGAAATAATTTTTCTAAAAAAAAATTTGTTAAATATTAGAATTATGTGTATCAAATTGAAGTTCATTCAGGTTGAAACACATTTCTTAAGATATTCATTTGCATATTTTCTAAATAAAATTTTTAAGTCAAGTAAAAAATAAAAAAAAGGTAAATATATAGCAACATGATATGGGAAGCGAAAAAGTAAACAATGACCCACCCCCTCTATAAGTCGACCACTTGTCTAAGTTGACCACTAAAACAATGCACCACAAGTGGCCAACTTACACAAGTTTTACTACACTGGTTATCATAAATTAAGGAAAAATCACAAAAATAGCGATAACTCTTTCAAAAGTAAGCCAAACCGTGCAAAATTTGCATATGTTGTCCACTAAGAGTAGCTGAGTAAAATTGCAATATGCAAATTAGTGGCGCTGCACTCGGCTTACGTCATCTGCCTGGAGCATAAAAGTCCAAGTTTGAGAGAAAGCACACAAATTTTACTGTGATTGCGACATTGAAAATCTGAGATAGCCAATTCGTAATAATGACCTCTAGGCATCATTTGCCTGAAGAACTACGATGGAGAGCCATCGGGAGACTAGAGGCAGGGCAGAGTCAATCAGAAGTGGCCAGATGGCTAAATGTGAGTCCATCTGTGGTTCATAGACTTTGGAGGCAATTTCAAACCACAGATTCGGCATCTAGGAGGTTCAGTCAAGGACGGCCAACTGTTACGACCAGTGCCGATGACCGATATTTGACATTAAGTGCACGCAGGAATAGAACCGCTACTCCGACACATCTTAGATCCTCTCTTGCTGCAGCCACCGGAAGGTTGGTGTCAACGTCAACTGTGCGCAGAAGGCTCCACGAAGGTGGTCTGTATGCGAGACGACCAGCCATTTGCGTGCCGCTCACATCACGCCATAGGAGAGACCGTTTGCAGTGGGCCCGACAACATGTCCACTGGACGTCAGATCAATGGAGGCCTGTTCTCTTTACGGATGAGTCCAGGTTTAGTCTAGAAAGTGACAGTAGACGTTATTTGATATGGAGAGAACCTGGGACCCGTTATCATCCATCAAACATCCGTGAAAGAGATGCATACGGAAGAGGCAGTGTCTGTTTGGGGAGGCATATCCTTAGGAGGGCGCACATACCTCCATGTCTTTCCAAGGGGAACCGTGAATGCTCAGGTTTATCGAGACAACATCCTTGATGCTTATGTGCGCCCATATGCCGGGGCAATTGGTGATTGCTTCCTGTTACAGGACGATAATGCAAGACCACACAGAGCTCGCATTGTTGATGATTATCTTCAACAGGAAACAATTACTCGCATGGAGTGGCCAGCTCGATCCCCGGACTTGAATCCTATCGAGCACGTTTGGGATGCTCTAGGGAGGCGTGTATCTGCCATCAATCCGCCCCCTCAGACCCTTGCCACGCTTGCAACTGCTTTACAAGAGCAATGGCTCTCACTTCCTATTGAACTGATAGACCGCATAATTGAAAGCATCACACATCGCTGTTTGTGCTGTATTGCTTCTAGAGGCAATCATATTCCATATTAAAGGTACTTTTTCTATTGCAAACCGATACTTCCAATTTGTTTATTTTATACATGTGCTAATTTCTATACTACTATTAATGTCTGATAATTTCTTTTTATGTTGTTTAATACCTTACTATGTGTTGTATATTGTGGGTAAGTTTCATAAAATTCCATGTGTAATTTCTTGAGTTATCGCGATTTTTGTGAATTTTCCTTAATTTATGATAACCAGTGTATATATATATATATATATATATATATATATATATATATATATATATATATATATATATATATATATATATATATATATATATATAGTGTAAATTTCATTTATTTTTTATAGCCGGCGTGTTGAACAGCCGGCACAATTCTAAGTTTGCGATTATCAGTGTTCAACTCCATGGCCTTGTAATTTTGACCCTAAAGCAGAAGACAAGGGAACTCCTGGATCGAGCAGTGGGGAAAAATTACCCTTGGTGGAAGGCTTTCTGATGAAACTAACCCGTATCTGCTCTACGTGGAGAGGAAAACCACAAAAACCTCCTACGATTATTCTGACGACAAGGGGATTCTAACCCATTATCCGTCTATCACTGACGATATTTTTTTCGTCAGCACTGTGGTCAGTCCGAACTGAGAGCAGAATTCGTATCAAGCAGCCACCTCTGGGATTCGAATCTGGGTCACCTATTTAGGAGGTGAACGGTCTATCTTCTGAGCTGAATAGTTCAGATAAATCGTCTCTAATCAGAATCTTCCATTACATTTTGCTTTCAAAACTTTTTGCCTTCGCTAGTTCAAAAACTTTTAATAATTATTTTGAATAGGTATGTTAATACAGTTACCTTGAAAAATAACCTTATTCATTTTCTTTCTGATTTCTCTAACTGGTGTGACTTGCTGCTCTTCAGAATATTTCTGAACTTCCATTCTGAGCGATACATTTTAATGTTAAATAAATATTAATTTCTGCTATAGATTATTGTTATGTACATATAGATTATTGTTAATTACGTATAGATTATTGTAAATTACGTATAGATTATTGTTAATCACCTATAGAAACATTTAATACCTTTTCAAATACCCATAATCTTGCCAGCGCTTCCTTATAATTCTTTACTACGACTCATTGGGGGGTCGTCATGAGTCATTGTCATTGGGGGACTCATTGGGGGGGGGGGGCTGGGTAGATATCATTCATATAGGGTACCTAAGATTTAGTTGAACATTTTTGATAAATCAGAAGTGAACATTTTAAGAGATACAGTAATTATCCTTTCGTTTTCAAATCTAATATCAATGCTCCAAAAATTTAACATTCATTCACGTGTGCTAATTCTGAAACTGGACGTAACGAGGTCACCTTCACTTATTTTACAATTTAAACAAATAATGTCTTGAATGAGAAATATGCGAAATTTAAGACTACACGAATAGACTTCAAATGATAGCTTTAAGGGAAAATACAAAAATAGCTTATTTTTTTGAGAAATAGTTTAGCTCAGATCACGAGAAGTACTTAATTAAATTAAATTCAAGTTACTTCTGTCTACGTAAAATGCTATCATAAGTTTTCCTGACTATTACTAACATAATTCCATTCGTATAAAAATAATTTTTGTTTTATTTTCGGAAACATTTTGAGATTAGAATTAGTTTTGTGAATTGCCAAACGTCTTTTCCGTGTAAACTAACCATTTGTTTTTTATTATTATTATTTATAACTATAACTTAATTATTTCGGGGATCCTTCTGAAAAAATAAATCGTTTTTAAAATTTTAACTGAAAAAGAATCTATATTTGTTTCATTGCTATTATTCCAAACTACAGTCGTCCCGCAGTGGACGGATCGTTAAGACCCAACAGATCTCCGAAGAAAAATATCACTGACTACGTTCAGTGTGCGAGTGGGTGACCGCTTGGATCAGTCTGCGGAAGAATCGAGGGTGTGCGGTATTGGTCCTCGTATAATAATTGGTCCTTTTTTGAAATTTGAAATTATTTTGCCAAATAAATAAGAATGTTAAATGAGGAATTATTCTTAGAACTTTTGATCAGCTTAAATTTTATATTTCGTTCTTACATTTTCTTTTAAATTTTAGGTTACATTTACGATTTCATTTCATAAATTTGGGTTACATTTATTTTTTTTCTTTCTGATTATGCTGTTCTATAAACATTTTAGTAACCTTTTTTAGATATTTTGGCAGCTGTTTTTTAATTTTGACGTCTGTGCTCTCTCTCTGAAGGTTAATTGTAGCAAAGTTTCCTAACACAAATGACATTTTTGAAGCAAATACATACAAAATATTTTTACATTTTTATTTTTAATATTTTTTGACGCAATTATGCGCAGCTAATTTTTCAGTGTTCTTTGTATAAAAGTTTCTTTATAAGACACATGCAATTTTAAAATTGCCATACTGCGTCCAACAGTTTTGAATTTCACAATGTTTCTTAAAAATTAGAATTGCATTGCAAAATTGAAATGCATGTTTTTATAAAGTCTACAAGTGCAAATATAATGCGATTTTAGTTTATTCTACTTACATATTTACATTAGTTAAACTCAATATTTGAAAAAGAAGGAAAAAAATACGTCAAAAAATAACTTTGTTGTCAAAAGTTCCACAAATGTTAACGTCTTTTTCCCCTTAGTTCTACATTTAAAAAAAAGTGCAAGTTCTTCTAGTTATTTAAGTCTGAAAAAATCTACACAAAATTACATTGTTCTTTGGACATCAAAAAGTAATTATGATCAAGAAAAAAAAAGATTTTTTATAACTTTTTTTGAAAATTAGGCAGCTTTTTTTCGTTTAAAACCACAGCGTACCAGTATCATATCCATTTGGATTTATTCATTTTGGGTCCCGCAGTGGACTGATCGTTAAGACACGGTTCCCATCAGATCACCGAAGTCGAGCATCACTGGCAGCGGTCAGTGTGCGGGTGGGTGACCACTTGGATCAGTCTGCGTAGGCACCGAGGATGTGCGGTATTGGTCCTCGTTAAACTGTTCTACCGTAAAGTGCTCGACTTCGCGTGAAGGTCGTTGGGCTACCTAAGCGAGGGTGCCCTCCCCTCTGCAGAGGATCAAAATTGTGATTGTTCGTCTTCGGATCATCCTCAGGGATGCTCCCCAGACCGTCGCCAATAGCCCATTGTGCATCTTTAGTTCGACGTAAATTATCTACAACAACAACAACCTAACTACAGTCCGTAAAGTGAAACCAAAGTTTCAACCTACATAATAAAAGAAGACTAAATTAATTAATTTCAGTTTTTTTGGCACCATTCGAAATGGAATTGATTATTTGGCCATTTGTGAGGGATTTAAAACTTACCTTTTTTATTCCTCTTTCTTATTCGCTCTTATTTTACGAATGGGAAATTAAATGTTGAATTATTTACGAAACAAAAACACAGTTTAAAAAAATTTTCAACTGCGTCGCTAAATTTTAATAAATTGTGATCAGTACTTTTCTAAGTATCTTCCTACCATTTATACTAATAGTATAACTATTTCAATATTCTTTTTTTACTTACTAACTTGCTATTATTTTAGAACGAAACAAAATTTTCAAATCAGTCAATGCTCAGAATTACGTAGCTATATTTTTTGCAAATTGCATATTAAATGCATTATTAAAAATATTATATTGCATATTTGGTAGAATCTGTCTTATGGATACTTAATCAAAGCGTTTAGTATAAAATAGATTGGTTTTGTTTAAAGATAAACATAAATAGCAACTTCAGTAATGGAAAATATGAACCACGTGGAATTTTATTCAAATAATGGCCCTACTTTAATTAAATTAGAGTCAGCCTACATTCAAGAAATTTCTATCTTGATTAAGTACACCTTCAGATTTCTGCAGTCAAACAAAGGGTGCAATAAATAAGACAAGTCAGGAGAAACAATACGCTAATCATATCACTAATATGCTAGATAATATCTTCAATGTTCAGTTGAATCACTATTTAAATAAGGCCTTCATTTAATTGATACTGCATAATGCCTACATGAACTTAAAATCCTTTGGATTTGATTGAATCACTTTTGTCAAAATTTACATTCATTTTGGATTTACCTAAAATTGGATTTGTTTACTGGTTCGTTGTTTTTAATTACATTGCTTAGATCTATGCATATGTTATTTGAATTATTTTATATTAAATTAGCTATCCTATTTACAGTTAATTATCATAAATTAAATGAAGAAACATGCAATTGAAAATGGGATCTATTCAATTTACTAATTTAAATTTTGCTTCTCAATCTTTTAAAAATAGTTAATTAATATAAACATTCTATTAAATCTGATTCTATTATCTTGTATTTCATGTTTTTCTTTACTGATAAACAGCAGCCTCTAGCGTCAGCTCTTCGCTTGCGATTCGCTAATTTAAAGTTTTGCTTTTATTTATAAACAATCTTGAATGTAATTACATGGAAACCTCTCGGGAACGACCACTTTCTGTTCCCCAGTCAAATGGTTGTTAGTGGAGGTTGGTCGTTCTTAGAGATTTCATCTATTGTCCTCAAAATGATATCGAAGGTACATGATTTTAACGATTTTAATTTCAGTCAGTATGGTGTGGCAGAATTCGAATTCCTGGCCATAGATGGAGCCACTGAAAAACAAGAAACGCACACTCTGCCTTAAATTTGCTCGGTTTCACCAACCAGGCTTGCCCGTGTGGCATGTGAGATTAGAGCCCACCAACCAGCCAACGAATTATGAATGAAAGAACTATTTTAAATAAATAAACAATTATGTTTAAGTTTGCATTAAATTTTACATTATAAAAATTAATTAGATTTAAAAAAATGAGAAGAATTTTGTTTGTTTGAGATGCTTAGTTTTTTTTCTAAAAATTTTTTTTTTCTTTCTAATTTACTTTCAAGTTTAAAAATAAATCATTGATAGCAGCGTCTTAAGGGCACTCTGGTTGTAATATGTGGTAGTAGATCTCTTCAGAGATTGTCAAAAACACTAAATAAGAACCTCACATAAATATGTTGAATACATTTTATTCTAATTACTTATTTTTGTTTTGATATTTTTTTTTCTCGCTTTTCCATATTTAACATTTCCAGAATTCGGTGCAGAGGCGTTCCCGGTTTCTGGAAGAGTTTTTGATGGTCTTTCCTTAAAAGTTTTTCAACGTCTTAAAAAAATTCCGTGCCTTCCAAAAGTGGTCGTAAATAGCGGAGGTCGCTACGTAGATGTGGTCTGTATAATCAGAAAATAATAAAACATATATTTGCATGAATGTGTTTTTTAAATGGATTAGAAACGCAAAAAATTCTATTTCTGTCAGCTTGAAACTGAAAAGGGTGCATCACGTCCGAAAGATCTGGGAGGGAGATGCTGATCGAAGTTGATTACTTAAGTGATACGTCCCCCTACATTTTCTGTTTTAGATGTGACAAAAATAGAATGTTTTCATTGCCTTGGTCATTTATTGCTTTAGTTAGGTAAGAGATTTTCTTCTCCATCTGTCTTTATGTAGCATGAATAATTGGAGATTCTGCTTTTAGAAGATTGAGTTTCCTTACTAGTTCGTTCATTTTTAATTCCTGATTAATCGTATATAGTCCATCTTCTGTTTTTCTTATGTTGATTTCAAGATAGTAATTTGGTTTTCCTAAATTTTTCATTTCATACTCTTCTTTTTTTTTTTTTTTTTTTTTTTTTTTTTTTACTATTTTATTTATTTTGCCTTCGCATCCAGCAATCAGTATAATATCCACATAGACTATAATGTAAGTTGATTCGATCTTGTGTTTGAAAAGACATTGTTCTGATTCAGTTTGAGTGAAGCCCAGATATTTCAAAAAGTTGGCTATTTTCATATTCCATGCTCTAGCCGCTTGCTTGAGACTGTAAATAGCATTGAAAGTCTGCATACTTTTATTTCTTGCCCAAAATCACATAACCTTCTGGTTGCCTCATATAAACGTCTTCTTCGAGTTCACCGTGCAGAAATACGGTTTTTACATCCAGATGGTTCACTGTTAATTTTTCGTGCCCAGCTATGGCTAAGAAAAGTTCTTATAGTGGTATAAGATACTATTGGCACATAAGTTTCATAAATATCTTCTCCAAATTTTTGCAAGAATCCCTTCGTTACAAGACGATTCAAGACAAGATTCAATTTCCCTTTTGTTGTTGTATTTTCTTTCAAATTTCCAGCAACTTCCTTTATTCTTCTATCTTTTGGAGGTTCCAGTGTCCAGGTTTTATTCTGCTTTTAGGATTTAATCTCCTCTTCTTGTAACCAGTTCCATTTTTGTTTTATATTTTCCAGATTTTGCACATTTTGCCAATAGGAGGGATCGTTTGTTATATTTGCTTGTATGATGTACGAGAACCTGCCTGCTGGTAGTTCCTTGCTATTTCTGTCGGATCTGCAAAACTGATTGGTGTTTGTACAACCTCATGATGTGTCAAATTTTTTTTAGCCTGTTTTCCAATTACTATTTCAATTATGTTAGTTTCATCTTCAGAGGTACATTCACTTAATGGATCCTTGATCATAAGTTTCAGTTTTAAAAGTTGCTTTTGTAGCTTTTCATTTCTCTTAGAGTATGAAAATTCACTCCCTATGAATTTAACTATGCTTGCAAGCATTTGTAAGATGCTCTTTTTCTTGGTGTATTCCATAACTTTTGAATCTGTAATCATATTTAACGAACACTCCTACTTTTGCTTTGTACGTTTGGTTTTGTCAATTTAGGTGTAAGTTTTACAGCCAAATTCTTTTATGTGAGATAAATCTGGTTTTCTGTTTGTCCATAATTGATAAGATATAAGTTTGGTTGCTTTAGTCTCTAGTCTGCTTGGCAGATAGTTTGCTGTGTACAATGCCTCTTCCCAGAAATGATGGGTTTGCCTGAGTTAGTAAAGCTCTAACCATTTCAATTATTGATCTATTCTTTCTTTCAGCAACGCCATTTTGACTCGGCAAATAAAGTACTGATAGTTGATGGTTGATCCCTATTTCTTTTCAATAGTTCTCTGTTTCTTTGTTGAGGTATTTCCCGCCATAAGTTTTCGCTATAAGTTTCGTTCATAAGTTTTCGGGTATTTTACCAAATTTATTTCTCACCATGGCTATATATTGTATAATTTTAGTTAACACTTCGTATTTTTTTCGACAAAAGGTAAACAAAGGAAAATCTACTTTAATCATCAATTAAAGCTCAAAAATATGATTTTCCTCCTATCATCTGAGTTTTCGTTGGGCCTCAGATATCACTATGTATAAGTTAGAGTCATTTAGTTGCTCTGTTTTGAGTTGATTTAGGATACGGATTGCCAGTAACTTTCCGTCAGAGTCCGTTCAGTTAGCCAAGTCATTTAATTTCAATTTTTCTATCGAATTATAATTTTTATGTCCAATTCTTACGTCTTCTGTGCCAAATTTCTATTCCATTTTTGCTATAGCAAATGCTGGTTGATTTAGCATACTCTTGAGTTGTTTTATTATTTAATATCACTTCATAACAAATTATTTCTTTTTATTCCCTCTTCATAAACTTCCTGATCATGAATTATCATGCATTTTTTTCGCTAAATGCATCCGTTTTCTGTTGCTCTGGTCACTGACAGAAGATTAGTTACTATGTCTGGTAAATAGAGAACATATTTTAATGTTTTTTTTAATCTTGTGTTTTGATGTCTTAGTGATAATTTCAACTTCACCCGAGCAGCGTATGACATCAGAGTATTCCCATTTCCTATGGTTACTTCACTTTTGTACGTATCTGTTATTTTAATAAATGATTTTTGATTATTAGAAATAGGTGATGAACTACCAGAGTTAAAGATCCAGTTTCCTTCATCAGATTTCGAAGTTAAGAAAGTTAAGTTGCTCATTTTATTTTCTACTTCATCGCTATTTTACGGGCTGCTCTTATAGTTGCTCTCACCTCTAGTATTTTTACATAAGGAGGTCGCGTTTCTTTTATTTGGGTATTGTTTTGTCTTCTGGTGATTAAGAGTTTTTTTCAAATGAAAACAATCAGCATTGTTGTGATTTCTAAGCTTGTAGTATGTGCAATATTTATTGCATTCCCTTTTATAATTATTATTATATTTTTTTTTAAAATGCCTTGTTTGGATTTTCCAACCCGTTGTTATTTTCTGTTCTTCTGTTATATTCGTCAACTGGTTTACTTCTAATAAATTCGGAATTTATTTCCGTTTCAAGCCTAGCTTCTAATACTGTTATGGGTGTGTCATAACGCTGTGGTACTGAGCACGGTAAAATCACTGATAAAGAAGAATCTCTAATTTTTTCCTTTATTGCTTTAAGTTTGTTTACAATCTTTAAAATCTCAGTAATGTGAATTATCATGCTTCCCCTAATTTTGTATTGTAAAGTTTTCCTAATAAGACAAACTTGCTTGATATGTTGCTTCGTTCGTGTATTATTTTTAATGCATCCCATGTTTCGTTAGCTGCTTCTTTTTCACGGACCTGAACTATTTTATTATCATCAATACATAAGTTTATAAGAGCACGAGCTTTATTTTTTTAAAAATCTTTTTTACTCCATTCTGCTGTTATAGTATTTGGAGAGTATCTGTTACGATTTCATACAACTCCGCATTGACATTTTAAAACTCCAAGAACTATAATTTTGTTGATTCAGTTTTTCTATCAATTAAGAGTTTCTTGGTGAAGCCGTTTTTAATTTTATAGGGTGATAATTATTTATTTTCAATATTTCAGCCAATAATTTTATTTTACATACTCAGTCATTAATTAAGAAAATATAACACTTTTATTTATTACACTATACTTTCATTATCCATCTTTATTCTTATATTTATATTTCTTAACAAAGATATAGAGTTATAGTCGTATATATTGCTATTTTATAAGTGTGTTATTGCCAATTTATTCTAATATATAATATATAGTAGGTGCAATATCAATGTATCCATGCTTATTTTATTATGTTTATTTAAGCAATATAGCTTAAGAAAGCCTATATTTTCTAAATAATATATTCATAATTTTTGCACTATATTTATTTTATATTTTCTGTCTCATAGTCTTGATAGGAAAAAGGTAGTAAATCTTTTTTTTCCTTCAAGACAATGAGTTCGATTTCGTTCGGCTGAAATAAATTCTTCTAATATTGATTAATCTGTGAATGATTTAAAGAAAATTGCATCATAAAAGAAGCGTCCTTTGAAGTAATGTAGAAATTTATTAATTTTTTTCTTCAAGACAATGAGTTCGATTTCTTTCGGCTGAAATAAATTCATCTAATACTGATTAATCTGTGAATGATTTAAAGTAAAGAAAATTGCATCATAAAAGAAGCGTCCTTTGAAGTAATGTAGAAATTTATTAATGCATTTTGATAGAACAATTTTCCATCTTGTAACGAAAAATAAGAGTTCTTCCCCAGTTGAAGAAAATACCAAGTGAAGCGAAAAATTATGAAAAGGAAGAGGAATAATACATAAAATATAATATTCATACTGAATTGGTATACAGACCTGGGAAATAAAGTCACATGATCATGAGAGTTCTCATAAACCACACTTCCTGGTTGAGAAAAGAAAACATCCGAGATCATTTTATTCAATAAATTCAAGGTTATGACATAAAAAGATAATATAAATGATTTTTATTTATTGAGAAAAAGATTAAACGAGATAATAATTCAGTTTTTAAATCTTGTAAAATATGTTATGCAAGTTTTTGTATGACATCAGCAGGCGCAGATTTATTATTTAAAAAACTTAAATTTTTATTATATAAGATATCACACTAACATTATGGAAGTTCCATTTGTTACTAAATATATGCACTATTTATTTTAATTCACTGACATTTCTATATCTGAAAATTAATTAAAGACTTGTTCTTACAAGGGTGTAAATTTTAAGCAAAAGTGATTTTTATATATCGTACATCTTATATCGTATATATCTTACATTTCAGGGTAAATTAGTAATTTAATGCCTATCTTTCATGGTAAATTAGCAATTTAATGGGGACGGGATAGCCTGGCTGGCAGGGTACTAGACTCACGTTCGTGAGAATACAAGTAAATACAAGTAAATAAAAATTTCGTTAATAAGTTTAATTTCAGTTTTGTATATTAATCAAACTGGTCATTATGCTAAATTTAGCTGTAAATACAAGTCAATGCATCATTACTCAGCCATGGCGAAGCACCTCTCTTAACGTCCATGATGGAAATGTCACGTAGTTTTGAACCTGGTCAGACGACGGGGACATCGCCTGAGCTGGTAACTCCCTCTCTCTCTCTCTAAGCTTCCACAAAACACAAACAAAGAGATAGATAACTTTCAGCCATGACACATTTAATGTGCACCTTGCTGCGTATACACGTCAGTTGCTTTGTCGTCCACTAAGATTGAACTCATTAACCCCAGCTTTCCAGGTGTGAGAGACAACTTAACCAACTGCAACACCGAAGAGCTCTATTAGTCAATGCATAACATTAGAGCCGTGGTGGTTCAGGGAATAGAGTGTTCGCCTTCCAATGAGGTGAACCGGGTTCGAATCCCAACGATGTCTGATCGATACGAGTTCTGCACCCGACTCGCACTGGCAACAGTGCTAGCGCAAAATACCCTCAGTGGTAGATGGATTATGGGTTAGAGTCCCCTTGCCCTCAGGTTAATCGTGTGATGTTTTCGTGGTTTTCCTCACCATATAATGCAAATGCGGGTTACTTCCATCAAAAAGTCCCCCATAAAAATTTCCCACAATACTTCATCCAGAAGTTCCCTTGTCTTCTGGATCGGGTTCAAAATTACAAGGCTACGGAGTTGAACATAAGTAGTCATAAACCCAAAAAAGAGTAGGCTGTTCAGCAACGGTTATAAAACAAAATAAAATACATAACATTGATGAAACAGTCAAGAATCGCCAAGATAAAACGTATGTAAGCTCCATTAACGTACTTAAATAATAAAAATTTTAATATTTAGTGTTCATAAATTAAGTGCTCTACTATTGCTAGTAAATAAATAAAATCATTGTCATACTTGAATAAAAGAAATTTGATTAGGTATTGTAATACAATTAAGTGTATTGTTATTGCAAGCAAATATTTGTTAATTATCACTGTGTATAAAGAAATAAAACAGAGTAAATAAAATAAATTACTACAAAATATAAAACAATATCCATTAGAGTTACCGAGAATTCAAAGTTAAAAACGAATACTTAAAAATACTTATAAAAAAAAAAGAATAACAACAAAGGGGAAATATAGAATAATTCCGTATTTTCCGTAATTCTCGTTCAAAATTGTAGATACCGCTGCTTAAATATAAAAGCTCCATTGGCAATTAATTGGAATCCAATTACTATAATAAAGTTCCTATTAATTAAAGCATGCAATAATCACATCATCCCTGTATTTTTCCTTCCTTTTTCTTAATTTGATGTTAATTATTTAGGTTCGACAAAAGAGAGACAAAAAAATCTAAATTATATCTTTGAGATTGAAATGTAATGAGTATTGATAAATGTAACACCCACATGTATGCTTTGACTATTATTTTCCATTCATTTCATTTAGATTTCATTAAATTTGTAATGAAATTTACTAAAACAACCACTGCAACAATTGGACACGAAAAAAAGCCTTTGATAATGTGGGATTCTCAAAGTACAGCCCGACTATTGAATTGTCAAACAAAAACTACAACAATGGAATACTTAACAATAAATCACTTTTTTTAATCTAAAATATAAACTAAAAATGCAAGGTATTTCTTGTATGGAAATATGTTAGACTTACGTGAGCCTTGTTTCATAATAATTTAAAAGATTTACAAGTAAATGGAATATTAAGTTATATGAATTATATAATTTAATGTTAAGTAATAAACGAAATTACACACACAAGATAATTACATCATGCAGTGTTATGAACTCAGGACAAAAAACGCAGTGTTATAAACTCAAAATAACGTTATCAATGTTGTTAATTGTAAATATTGACATCAAACTGAGCTATAAACTCAAAAAACTAAATTAAACAATATTATAAACTCATAATATCGAACTCATCAGCGTTATTAACATATTAGCAGCGTTATTATAATATATAACAGTGCACTGTTATAAATTTCTCAGAAAAATAGTTAAATAGCAATTTATTTAATTGGTATTTTTCCATATACAACCAAAACAGTCAAATTAACATTTAAAAAAAGACGATATTCAAGCTGTTAAATGTTAGGAGCAAAAAACGTTTATTGATTTTCTTTTACAAATATGGTAAAACAACCAGAATTTTATCCACGCCAACTGGACATACTTTATAAAGCCCTTTTGCTCTATGCCTTGTTCTGTTTTGTTCTACTCGGTCAAGCTCATGACCGGCTGAACAAGGGTTCGATTCCCAGAGTTGATACCAGAATATTTCTTCTACTTTTCTATACATATGAAGTGTTGCGAGTTTCCTGAAATCTTCAATCAGTGTCCTTGAATTATAAGAATACGAAATTATCATTCACGCATAAATACCGCAACACCCACAGTTCTTTTAAGTTTCATTTTTATGGTTTAGAAACTATACTAGTCGTAAATGGTTTCAATACAGTAGGGTTTTGTATTAACGGTTCTTTAACCATAACAGGCGTAAACGGTTTCAAAACTGTAAAGGTAAAAAATAATGTTCCTTACCATAATGTTGTTCGCAAGAATAACCATCAATACATTTTTACCTATGCTAAATGAGATTGAGTACTTGTAAATCGGAAAGAATCGCTGAAATCACATATGGTTGTGCTTTTCGTGTTAACGTTACAGCTATTATTCGCGGTTATTTATCATGCCAAATTAATTTTCATATCAGTTTTAATTGGATGCCTGCAAGAGATGTCATGCATATGTGTCGAACTCGATTGGCTGCTGAATCGAAGCATAAACAAACGTCACGTTTTACCCATGCTTGGCGTAGGTATGAGATATACAATTCCGCAGATCTCAGTGGTTGAAGGTACACTGTGAACAATTAACAATCGAAAAACAAAAGAAAAACCTCTCACTTGGCATTATACTAAAGATACGTCGGTACCCCAAAAAGTTTTGCTTGTTTGGGGATTGCTTGTTTAATTGAAGGGATTGCATGTGTGTGTTTAAAATTCGAGAAGTGGTGATCTAAAATAAGAGATAATGTTAGAAATAAGGAGTGTGAACATATTAGCGTAGTTAATCATGTTAGAAAAATTAATGCTAAAAACAATTAAAAATTTAAATATGACTAATTATTAATTATAATTTATTAATAGTTAAAGATAATTAGTTATTAAAATTATTACTATTTATCATTATTAATAACAATAATTAAATTTAAATTTTTAAAAAAAAATATATGACACTGCTAATATTTAAGGGATAATTGAAAAATTTTAATATTTTCCGAAAGCTATTGATTACTTTTTACTACAACTAAACAAAATACATTTGCTCATTTTTAGTCGATCCGTTTTTGCAACTTTTTTTAAACTAGTGCTACAGCAAAGAAAAGCTTTTAAGTATTAATAATTACTAAATACTCACCAACGTAATTGATAAATAAAACTAGCAAATACCAAGTAGCTATTCAGTTAACGAAATTAGCGAATCACTTCAGAACAGTTTTCACTCTAACTACGATAGTGGGATGTCAGGTTTCCCTGTAAAAGAGAGACGAAGCAAATGAAGAGCTCTCGACATTAGTTTAAATAATTAATTAACATCGATTCCTCTAATAAATACGACCAAATTTTCTATATGAAGAAAAAATAATTAGCTTTCTTCTGCCCCGTACAAGTAGGCTTTTTGTTGACCTTTCTATTAAAAAAACACCAATTTTTTAAAATTTAATAACTTTTTAAAATTTTATTCGAATTTTTTGTTAAAAAGATCAACGTTTTCATATCTTCAGTAATAAGATTACGTACTTACCAAAAATTTATTATTTTATAGCAATCAGTTTTTCCTTTACCTCGAAAAATTCGGAAAACCGCATTTATTTAATTACTCCAAAACTAATACGAAATTTGAATTAAAGGAAGTGCGCTACACTATTTTAGAATACATGAATTCGAGGCTTTAAAAAATAAAAATAATTATACCCATGCAAACAGATTTCTCTCAACTAAACTACGAGGAGCAATAAATAAAAATAATTTTGCCATAAAACAACTGAAAATCTGTTGACCACATCAATAACATGTTGACATCAAAATACTTTACAGACATTTCTCTAGAAATGTGAACAGATTCAGCTTGTTTTATCGAATAGTTTTTGATTTATGACAATATTTTCTCCTCGAAAAATTGTGTAACAAAACGGTGAGGGCGAGAATTTTTTTTTTTTTTTTCGTTTTATATTGAGAGAGAATAGAACTTATGCCTTTTGTTCTGATCAAAAGATGGAAAAAATACAAATTTTTTTGTAATCATTATCATATAAAATTAGTTTAAAGTACTCCAATACTCATAAGAAATTTCAAAAAAAGGTCACAAGTTTTTATACCTTCCTAAGAACGCGTGGTTACAAAAAATTATAATTTTGCTGGAAATTAGTTTGTTTTTTTTTGACATAGAAAAACTTTAAAAATTGTACTTACTTACCGTTTTAATTACACCAAAGTTAAGTCGGAAATAAAATAAAGTGAGACTTGTTACACATTCTCAAATATATGAGTAAGTGAGAGTAAAAGAAGAAGAAAAATATTCTCCGCTAAAAGTTTTCGCCAAATTTAATTACTCAGCGACTTATTCTACTCGGCAAATTAAAGTACTAATAAATTCAATTTTGACTCAAATTCAATTTTGAATTCAATTATAAAAAAACATTGACAGCAGCATCTTTAATATTTCGTTACCAAAAACCCTTATAAGATATTTCACATGAAAAATTTAATATTGTTTCCTTCATTTAATAGTTTTTGAGTAATGCTAGTGAAAAGGGCAGTAGCTCGCTCGATGAAATTTTTTCAAAACAACGGTAATGGCGGCAATAACTGTTTCACTCCATTTTTTTTAATGATAGAGAGTTTACTAAATTTTCTCTTAGAACTCTGGCTGTTTATTTGTCGTTGATCTCAGCTCTTCTTTTTTAAAGATGTTTCATAAATTGTTTGAAAAATCAAAAACAAAATTTTTACTCTGCAGATGGTACATAAAAATAGTTAAATTATGCATAAAATTACAGAGTATGAAGTACTTGCAACCATGGTGATGTAACGTAACAAAAATACTCTGAAATTATAAAACAGGTGAATGAAATAAGTTAATATAAAACAATATATATTAATTGATAAATTTTTATGGCATTTCGTCAAATTTCTTTGGTTTATAAGAAATAAACCTTGAGACTTAAAGAACCATCTGCAAGAAAAGAAGAATAATATGGGTCATTACTTAACAACTTAATATGGATCAACTTAATATGGATCATTACAACTTAATATGGATCATTTAGTATAGGAATGAATGAGATCTTATTAAAAAAAAAAAAAAAACTGTTACGAGAATTAATTTTTAGTTTTGGGAATTTAATGTGCAACTGTTTCTATGAGTGATTCTTAGATACGAATTATCAAAATACATCCATTTCCAGACTAAGTTTCTCACTAAAATGAAATAATAGAAAAATTAAAAAAAAACATGTCTGCAATGTTAAATAAATAGATAAATAAAAACTTGAGTGTTATAAATGAAGATCAGGGGAGAAGAAGTTTTGTGTCCATTTCTAACAAAAATGACGACTGGATCGCCATCTGCTGCACTTTAAGAATTATTAAGTTTTGATGAATCAATAACGTGTAAAACTACTACTACTTTCATTAAGTTTATCATTAAAGTTAAATAATTATTTTTAAAAAATGTGAAAAGCAAGTCAGCAATGAAGAAAAAAAAACATGAGCGTCAAAGATGAAGATCAGGAGAGAAGAAGTTTTGTGTCCACTTTTAACAAAAATGACAGGATCGCCATCTGCTGCACTTTAAAAATTATTAAGTTTTGATGAATCAATAGCGTGGAAAACTAGTACTACTTTCATTAAGTTTATCATTAAAGTTAAATAATTATTTTTAAAAAATGTCAAAAGAAAGTCAGCAATGAAGGGAAAAAAAACATGTGCGTCAAGATGAAGATCAGGGGAGAAGAAGTTTTGTGTCCACTTTTAACAAAAATGACGACTGGATTGCCATCTGCTGCACTTCAAGAATTATTAAGTTTTGATGAATCAATAGCGTGGAAAACTAGTACTACTTTCATTAAGTTTATCATTAAAGTTAAATAATTATTTTTAAAAAATGGGAAAAGCAAGTCAGCAATGAAGAAAAAAAAAACATGAGCGTCAAGATGAAGATCAGGGGAGAAGAAGTTTTGTGTCCACTTTTAACAAAAATGACGACTGGATTGCCATCTGCTGCACTTTAAGAATTATTAAGTTTTGATGAATCAATAGCGTGGAAAACTAGTACTACTTTCATTAAGTTTATCATTAAAGTTAAATAATTATTTTTAAAAAATGTGAAAAGCAAGTCAGCAATGAAAAAAAAAAAACATGAGCGTTATAGATGAAGATAAAGGGGAAAGAACGTTCGTGTCCATTTTTCATACAAAGGAAAAATGACGATTGGATCGCCATTTGTTTCATTTTGAGAATTACTAAGTTTTAACAAATCAATAACGGGGAAAATCGGTTTTCCCCGAAAGTTATTACACGGTGAAGAAGGGCAGTGCTGATGAAAAACGGTTTATGTCCACATGTAGACATATAAGAACGTAGAAACTTAAAATGGATTACTAGTGAGGAAAAAATAAAAAGAAGATTGGGGAATAAATTTTGTGGAAAAAAAAAACGGTTCTTGCCCAACCCAGTTTTTAAATTTATTTTTTAACATCAGAAAATTTAAACTTTGCTCTAAAAGTTTTAGAGGATGTAAATAAATACTTGAGACAGTAGTATATATTTTTATTTTTACGATTTCAATCGAATGCTATCTCTTAGAAATTTTCAAGTCTTAAAATTCACTTTTCCCAGAATCAGCTTTCTTGAACATAAACCTTCCCCTCCCTTGGCCTTCATATGCTTGCTATCTAGAACATGTAGGTAACGTTAAAGTGAAGGTCGTAATAAATAAGTAATACCTTAAGAACTTTCTCTATAAAATGGTCGGATGAGACGTCATAAAATGCAATCGTAATAAATTGAAGAACTAATCTTAGATAGGTTTACTATTTTGTGCATACAACCACGGAATCAGAAGTAACGAAATCAGAAAAAAAAACTATCTTTCCCTAAATAAACATAAACATTTATTTAAAAGAAAATACAGGGCCCGCGCCCTAAACATTCGTCACCTTTCTAAATGCGATAAAATCATAAATTTGGCGAATACAATTGTGTTTTGGCAAAAGTATTGGCGAATGATTTTTTCCACTGGGAAGAAAAATATATATTTAACTCGATCCTTAAAATTACGTCTAAATAAATTTTTCGAAACAAATCAGTATTTTTTATTCGATTACAGTAATTTCCGGTAGATGCTCCGCATAACCAATTAGAATTGGGTCCAAATAATATAAGCTTAAAGCTTAATTGTATTAAAAAATGTACAGCAAACCTAATATAGTGGGTATACACTACTTATCTGGGAATCAGTTCACATTTATTTAAGAATATAACGATAACTTAAATGAATACTATAATTCAATATTAAATCGTTCACAATAAATTTAAATTAAATTATTAAGTTATTGGATTTAAAAATATGTCTGAAACTAAAATAAATATTATGAAAATAGTAATTTAAAAATGTTTATCTTCTTTTTTCCTGGAGGTAATTAGATTTCTTAGAATAATTTACTTACGTGTGGAGATTTAATTTCAATATTGAAGGCCGAACTGAAATTAAAAAGTATAGTGGCAAGTATACAAACTTTTTTTTTAACAATATATACTATCGTATAGAACCTGCTGCCTGTCCTCACATGTTTTATATTTTCCTAGTCTAAAAGTAGTTCGAAAATCCCTTCGTATAATATTTTTTTGGAAAAAACAAATTTTATAAAATATTTATTTAAATAAATAAAATTTTAATTTTTTTTAAACTAATTTGAAGCATTTAAACAAAAAATTTTAAATCGTTCATTTTTATAGTCAATATAATCAAATATAGTTTAAGAATTTTTAAAATAATTAAAATTTTTATCTATAGAGGGTTAAAAAAATTTAAACTGTATTTTCATATATATATGTTTCATATTAAAACAAACAAAGTTGCACATATAATTATTATAAGTAAAAATAAAGTAATGGAACATCTTTATTTTTCACGAGCTTTTGAATTAAATAGAATATATTATTAATTATTGAATAATTTCTGGTTCCGGGTACTAAACACTAATACAAGCTAACACTTAAAATTAAATATAAATTTCTACTATGTTTTATCGTACGAAACAAATATACTTCACAATGGCAGTGTTTTAAAGAAATAGTTAACAAGAATATTCACAACATAAATTGTTTTAGGCCGAATCACTGCTTATTATTCCTCAATTTTAAAACTTCGGCATCGTGGCCAACTTTTAAAAATAATACAGGGTTATTCATAATTCCCTCCGCCTGTAAACGCCATTTTTCTTTACTACAATTGGCTTCAGTGGTACACGTTACTGCCATCTACCGGCAGCTGCTTAAAGTAAAACTTGAATACTTTCGGAATAATTTCATATGTTCTTTTTTGCCATATTCGTCTTCGTTTTTTTACTATAACGCTTCGAAACCCCGGAGGGAATTATGAATAACCCTGTATTAAAATTTCCAATATTACACCGTTTTGAACTCTGAATTTCTAGATCTAAATGACATTAGTAACTAATTAATAGAATATAAAACATTTTGCATTTTCCTCTTTAGGTTTTATATTAATAACAGCAAACAAGAGTGCCATCACGCCGCACGTTGCGAAAACAATAACAAACAGATCAGATAGCAGTGTTGCCAGATGCAGATAACGGAGGTAAATTTTGAGCAGAAACTGAATTTTAAAAAAAGAAGCACAACGCAATAGTTTCATGAGCTTCCAAAACGAAAACTGAAGAAACTGAATATGAAGTCCAATTAAATCTTTTTTTCTCTTATTCTAAGAAATTCTTCGTTGCAATTTTTTTTATTCTTAATAAACTGCACAATTTATTTTTAAAGAATTGTAAAAATGCTGAAATGTTTAAAAATAATTAAGGGAAATCAAAATGTATCGAATTACTAATTTTCAACTAATTTTAAAAAGAAAGGGAAAAAAACATAGAACATTGTCGTGTATCTACCACTACAAAAATAAAATCCCAATTCACTAGTATATAAGACATGTTAACTCGATTCTCTGTTGGGGTACCTTTTCATAGATGAAGGTTGAAATTGTCGTTAACTACTACCTCCCCACTTTGGTGACCTCCGGACGTGATGTGAACACGCCAACCTTGATAGAAACGCTCACTTCGATCTGAACACGTCTACTTCGATGGATGGTCCTCATTGAACAGTTGACTTGCTACTTGTGACTGCCACAGTATCCACCTCCTCGCACTGTTGCTACTCAGTTTCGATCACACGCAACGTACAACATATTCAATCGACTGCTATTGGCAACACAGGAGTGACCACGATCGTGAACTTAATACAGCTCTCACAATCAACACTCAAGAAGTACGGGGATCTTATTTCAACTCTCCCGACTTCTCACAAAACCGCAATGAATCAACTAGCGGTATCCATTCATCGAATTCTATCGCAGATATGATTCTGGGGGAGTACTGTAGTGTATCTACCACTACATAAATACAATCCCAATTCACTAGTATGTAAGACATGCTAACTCGATTCTATGTCGGGATACTTTTTCATAGATGAAGGTTAACATTGTCGATAACAACTTATTCCCCACAAACATTTTCTTAACATTTAAGATAATCGCTAAGACAAGACAATGATGTGCAACAATATGATGTTGATACTCAAAACAACAAAACACACATTTTAAAAAATGTATTTATTATTTATTTCCGTAACTAAATGATTTTATAATATTTAAATGCTCCATTGTAAAAAAATAAAAATAAAGTTCTCTCTCAACATCCAGTCTGTCAGTCATGAAGAGCACAGCCACGAAAAACATCATGGCAACGATGTGGGCAGCATTCAGCGCCGCAGCCACCTTTAATTCTCAGACAAAGTGATATACTCATCATTCTGAAGTGAAGGACGTGAGCACAGTTACGAAAAACAATGACATCATGGCAGCGATGTGGTCAGCATTCAGCGCCAGGGCCTCCTTTAATTCTTAGACAAGGTGATATATTCATCAATCTGAAGTTGAAGGACGTGAGCACAGTTACAGAAAACAATGACATCATGACAGCGATGTGGTCAGCATTCAGCGCCGCGGCCACCTTTAATTCTCAGACAAAATGATAGTTAAATACGGTGAGATGATGTCGGGGTTTAATCATTATAAAACGCCTTTAACATAAAATATATTTAATAACAAACACAGATGATCGTAATGATACAGTGGCATGGAGGAAACTGATTACAATTAATGATATGATTTCACATTTCTGCGCAGAGCGCCATCTGTTTAATTTCAGAAATTATTATTATTTACATTGGGATATTATTAACTGTGATATACTCATCAATCTGAAGTTGTCTGAGCTTCAGAACGCCACCGGGATTGTACAATGCTTGATTAACAATTTTGCAGAACACTTGTTTTGCGTTCTAAGATTTTCAGTGCTCCTATAACATAAGAATATGGAGAAATAAATAAAAATATTAAAAAATTTCTAAATTTTTAGCATCTTCTTAGAAAAGTAATACATATACTCTCAGAAGCAGAAAGTGCCTAAAACTGTGACGTACGTCGCAGAACAAACGAAGTCCTGCAGAACAATCTGTATCTTGAATAATTGACAGTGTTTTTCTGCGAACTCCCGCCTCCGGTAGTCTTGCAGAACAATCCCCAACCTTAATCTCATACATTCTTCTGTAGACCATAATGACCTGAAGGTTTAAAAGCTTTCCCTCATAATCTTGCAGTTGTTTCTAAAAGACCAAATGCTTTCGATGAAGATGAAGTTGTTGGAACAACAGACCAGTGAATGTTTGTGTTTGCAAATGGTGCACCATCTGGGCACTTGTCCCTTCGAAAGATTTTTAAGGCAGCCCTTATTTTAATGTTCGGACCTTCATATCATAAGCATTTTATTAATAATTCATCATCATCATCATTAACAAAATTTGTACTTCAAAAGTGATTGAAAAAGTTACAAATCAAGAATGTTTGCCTTGGTTTAAAAAATAATGTAGTGTATCTGTGTATGATCCTGTATTTTAATAAATGAAAATATAGTATTTTAACGTAA
Source organism: Parasteatoda tepidariorum (assembly GCF_982258835.1). Lineage (NCBI taxonomy): Eukaryota > Metazoa > Arthropoda > Arachnida > Araneae > Theridiidae > Parasteatoda > Parasteatoda tepidariorum. The sequence goes on along the minus strand of NC_141761.1, from coordinate 47,333,748 downwards.
AGTTGACTTTTTTCGCTGTTAAATGCTTGCAGTACATTTGTATAAAGAAGTCCTGCCGCAGAACATTAGAAAATATTCTCCTTATGGGCATATACTTTGCTTTTATGAATAGCATTCATATCTAAGATCAAATATGTAATTTAGTTTTGAAAAACCATTTTGCAGACTTCCTAAAACTGAAATGGCAATTAAAGTAACTATTCATGAGACTTAATCATACTCATACATTTTACGAACCTTTTTAATTTTGACAAATTTCAGACTTTATATCTTTTAGTTGTTTCTCATTAAACATACCTTTCTTAAAACATTCGAAGAGTTAAAATAACATACCTTTCTTAAAACATTCGAAGAGTTAAAATAACATACCTTTCTTAAAACATTCGAAGAGTTAAAATATAATGAAAAAATATTAAGTTTTAATTAGGATAAAGCTGGGCTAAACAGTGATTTAATTGATTAAGATAATTACAGTCTTATTGAACTTTATTAAAAAAATAATTCATCGTATAGCTGGACATTATTTGCACTTAATTAAGTGCCGAATCACGAATGATTCACAATTGTTCTTTTACGGAAAAAAAATCGTAATTGAACTACTTACATTAATTTAAAAGTTTAATAGATTAACAAATTTTGTAATCCTCATATACATTTATTTGTTTTTGCTCAATTTAATAATTATTAAACTATTTCTATTAAATTTACCAAATATCGTATTTATATTATACAAGAAATATTTTCATTCCTAGCCCACATGGATCAAGTTTTTAAGTGTTTTCAAATACGTAAGAATAAGAAATTATGCTGTATGTACCATTTTTTATTTTAAAGATTTAATTTGGGAACTTCATTGATATATTTACGACATAAAAATTAGTTAATTGTGCACATTTTAATTTATCTGAAATCCTAATTTCAAATGAAAATTTAATCTAAAAATAAAAAATAATAGAATGAGAATAATTTAAATTAATAATTACAAAGAAGTATAATTAATTAATTTTTATAAGCTCTTTTTTAATTCCCGCTGTCATAGAAAAATGGTATAAATATACGTGCAAAAATGATCATCCGCATGGGTCAAATTATTTTCATAAAATTCAAGGTTCGGGAGTTCATGCTTTCATTGTATTATTTTCTATTTCAAAGACCTTGTTATGGAGGAGAAAAACACAAATAAAATGATTTTCATTATTATTTAATATATAAAAGTGAGAAAGATTAATTGAACCAAAACTTAGTTCGAAACATTTACTATTAAGGCAAGAGACTAGTATATTAACGTATAAGAAATTAATTTTTTCTTCTATCTGCTAAATATCTTAAAAACGATTAATTTTTTAATTTGTTAGTATGTTTTAAACTTCGCTAAACTTAGATCGATGGGGATTCATGATTATTTTTTATTAGTCTGAATTATAATGAAATACTTTTTAAGTTTTCTAATTATCCAGAAGGTATATAACCATCATATCCCACAGCAACGACGCGTGAACCACTAGAAATTAAACATTAAAAAGTTAAACCCTAATTCCTTGTAATCTTCATTCGTATAGTATGAACCCACCCCATTTTTGACTCAATTTTTCAATTTTGATATTTTATTTACTTATTTCATTTTTTATTTTTATTTTGTTAATATGCTTCAACTGTGCTATTTTATTGCAAAAGCTATAAGCATGCTCTTCTTCCCAGAGCTCAATCTATTTGATGAAGAATTTCGTAATAATTGGAATGGGATTTAGATAAATAGATATGCGTACTGTTTTCATAATGCATTAATAAAATAAAATTTTACTTGTTTGAATGATGTTGGATGTTAGGTTATATCAGAAACTTTTAAAAAGCGTGAAGTTATAAGCGATCCGTCAGGAACAACAAAAAAAAAATTACTCGGAGCTTAATAATGAAATATCGAAAATGAAAATCTCAAAGTCTCCACCCTTTCCCTTCAGATGATGTGACTCGGTATTCCCTTCAGAGGATGTAACTAGGTATTCCCTTCAGATGATGTGACTCGATATTGCCTTCAGAGAATGTGACTCGGTATTCCCTTCAGAGGATGTGACTCGGTATTCCCTTCAAATGATGTGACTCGGTATTCCCTTCAGAGGATTTGAAAAAAGATGTCTGTCTTTTTTAAGCTTAAACCTTTGGGATGTGGGGTTGTCTTGTAAATAACTGGTTCGTCAAGGGTTTCAACTCTCAGTTTATTCAAAGAAAAAAATCTATAAAACGTTCTTTGTGTACTTTACATAACGTTCACATGGGTACATTTTCTCAAAGAAAAAAATAAATATATCTTTTTTTTTCCCATTGAACTTTGAACGCAATATTTTATTACAATATTCAAGATAATCCTTTTCATAAAACATTGTGACAGTAATTGATGCTAGAATTTATCAAAAGTTAACTATATTTTCTAAAGGGGCCTTTCAAATATAGAGTAAACACCTAAAGGGAGTTTTTCGGTCAAAAATTTCTCTTCGAAAGCAACTTTAGTAGGCTCTTGAATTCAAATATAGTTCGTAGATTGGTGAAAAGTGTAAATAAAAAAGTGAACCTCATCAATTCAAATTTTTAGTTATTTTATTTCTGATAGAGATTTTTTTTTTTATAAAATTGCATTTTTTAAATTTGATATATTTTTAAAGTTATTTAAAGTTTAATTAACGTTCCTCATTTTATGACAAAATTAATTAGTTAAAATATACATTTCAAGAATACATTAAATATCATAAATTTATATTCCATCCGTAAATAATTTTATTAAATTAGTGACAATTGTATTTTTTTAATGTGAAATATAGAGATTTTCAGTTTTGAGAATTAGAAAATTCAAATTATTTTTAAAATTCATAGTTGTATTTGTGTAAATTTCCCTTTTTTAACAAAAGTTAATAAAATAATAAATATAAACAATTGGAGATCTGCATAACACTCAGCGTTGGTGTCATTATAGTTGATATGAACTAAATGTTGGTGCTCTTATAATTTGTTGATAAATGTGTTGATCTCGACGGTGATATCATAACTGTGTCGTTAGGATATCTATATCAATGTAAGCAAGATGACATATGCGTTGATCTCAACTGTGATATCACCACCGTGTTGTCACCATATTGACGTCAATGGTGGTATCAGTACTATGGTATTGGTACCTGATGATATCATTACTGTTGTCTTGACAAGTGTTGATATCAGAGGTGAAGACATAATTGTAGTGTGGATATCAGTATTGATGTCAGTACTGCAATATTGACTTCGACAATGTCAATATGATTTCATAGCGATGTCAACAAATTTATATTGATACCAGCACAATTTTGTATTGATTTGTGATGACCATTTTTTTTCCAGAGAAATTATATTTTTCCTTGCTGTTTTAATAATTAATTTTGTTATATTTTATACATATTTATTATACAGGGTGTCTCAGTTAAGCGTTTCAGAACTTCTAAGAGGGGTAAGGGGCATCCTGACGACTCGAAATCATATAGCAATGTGGGGTCGGAAATGCTTTCCTGAAGCGGTGACGTACACAGAAGCACCATAAAGAAAAGAGACCGTAAGTGAAAAATCGCTATAATACATTGAAAAAATTATATGGTACATGGGCCAAAGTAAGTGTTCGAAGTTTCTGCCACCGGCTACAATGTACACCTCACATTTCCGGCCCATGGACATTCGTACATTCTGCAATACTCCAGGCATATCTCGCAGGCAGCTACTGCGATTCTTGCAACCAGCATTATCAACAGGGGTGTCATAAACCAGTGTTTTCATATTACTCCAGAAATCAAGACATGATAGGTCGGGTGACCGAGAAGGCCATATAATTTTTTCAATGTATTATTATAGCGATTTTTCACTTACGATCTCTTTTCTTTATGGTGCTTCTGTGTACGTCACCGCTTCAGGAAAGCATTTCCGACCCCACATTGCTATATGATTTCGAGTCGTCAGCTTGCCCCCTACCCCTCTTAGAAGTTCTGAAACGCTTAACTGAGACACCCTGTATTGTTGTATGTAAAGATATTTGTATAATTTATGGAACTTTAATTACTTCAATTTTAATTATTAATACAGATTATAATTATGGCACCGATTTTTTTAACTCATATATTTTCCTGGGATAAATTGCTAACTCCTGTCATAATAATAAAGTTTGACAGAATACTTTTGCACTCCACCTGTACGCTTTACTAAAAACAGATAAGAAGAAATGTAGAGATTTTTTTAAAACATTTTAGTTTACTTTTTATCAAAGAATAATTTGTTTCGGACTTTTTTTCTCGTCTAACTTTTTCACTGCCTTCCTACAGTGACAAAAGTCTAAGCTATAAACGCATTATCCGCATAAAATTTCGTCCAATCATTTAAAGCGAGTCAAAGTGCTTAGTGGATGGGGAGCTTACCACTGTATGAATTGCCCAGATTCGAATCACAGCAATCTCTAGTTGATGCAAATTTTGCTTCTGGCTCATATCGACCATAATGCTGCTGTACAATATCTGGATCACAGTTTAGAATCCCCTTCCCATCGAGTTAACCATGAGTGGCTAACCAACTGTTTCATCAAAAAATCCTCCACAAAAGCTAGTTTATTCATTGAAGAAAAAATACTAATCCCGCCGCCCTCCTAGCTTCAAATGGATATTAATCATTAAATGAATTATGATAAAGGAACTTTTATAAAGTTCAAAAGTAATGTGTTCTTTTTAATGCGCACAATCAAGGGGGCCAGCAGAATAATAGAACAAAATAGTGCGTGGAGTCCCTCCGCGAGGAAGAAGTTAAACTTCGTAACCTGCGACGTTAATTGTAGAAGAATCAGCAGTCGTAGAAGGATCACTAGTTCTATTCAACAACTCTTTTTCCTGCTCCGCTCGCTTCCGTGCTCTGTAATCACGGTAATATTGTGCATCTTCCCCTCGTGGATCTCTTGAACCAGTGGAAGTGCTTGTGGTTGCCTCATCGTCTCGCCATGGAAAATGTATTTGTATTAATAATGTATGTGAATGCGTCATAATGTAATTTCAGAGGAGAAAACCTAACAATCAATTGATATTCACAAGAGAGATACCATGACATAACCTTAAATCCGTCGCATTGTCCGTGGGATTGCTTTCACTCATTTTTTGCAATTGTTATCCACTAAATTTGAAAATAAAAAATACTACCCTATTAAATTATATGTGTATCAAAGCAAACTAAAAAAATATTTATAGAAAAACCATACTTTTATGACTTTTATTATTTTTATGATAGTGAGAACCAAAACAATATGGAAATGAATGAAGGAAAACTGGATCCTACCACGTGATTTCACGGCCAATAAAAATGTAGCGTTAAACGTTTAACGCAACCTTGTTGGAAGTCGAATAAGAAGTATAACTTCAAAAATTTAAAAATATTCTGCTATTACATTTTGTTTTGTTATTATATATACTTTCATCTGTTAATTTTTTTCAAGACTCATTTCTTCATTGTTAACAAGTTATTCAAAAAAAAGTACGAATTTCTTGTACTTGCAAATTTTGCCACGAGAAACTGTATTGATGGCGCTGGAATAGCAACTGACTTTGAAACACAACTGCAAACAGTAGTTTCGTATACTAAAGTGTTTGTGCACGCTTAACATTGATATTTATAGTGTTGATGAAGTTCTATAGTTGTGAGTGTGAAGTCAGTACAATGTGGAGTAAGTCAGTACAATGTGACGCATCATGACATGGAATCGGTCTACAATGTCTAACGAGAGATTAAGTAGTTTGAACATGCTCAGTGTGCATAAGAAAAGAATCAAAGATGACTCAGAATTCATTGAAAAAGTTATAAACAGATTTGGACATCAAACAAGACGATTACAATTCTTGCTCGATTAAACAATTTTTAATTGTTATGTATCAATAATTACTTAATTATTTGTTTTCGAATAAAAATATTTTTAGTAAAAATTTGTTAGAATAAAATTGTTTTTCTGTATCTCTTTAATTGTTTAAAAAAAGCCAGCGGGTGCAAGTGCACCCCTTTGCACCCTGCTGCCGGAGCCCTTGTGTAAAATTCTTATTTTTGGTTCCCCGGAAAATTCGTACCTATCTTGGAGAAAAACTAAAACGCAGCACTTTAAAATCTTAGTATGCATTTATCAAATTATAAAGTGTCCTTCTGTTCCGCATTATTTTAGACAGCTTGAAATTTAGGTTGTTATTTAATTACTGATTATGTAATTGGGATTGACTTACTTTTTCAGTTTCAAACATTCTGCATGTAAGTAAATTCAAGATCATCGAAATGTTCAAGAAACAAAAGCTTTATTAAATACTATTGCTCAGCTTGAAGAAGAATGCTTCAAACTCAATCTAATCAAATCTATATATGAACCCTATTTGTAGAAGAAATTAAGAAACTTCTGGGGAAAAAAAGAACTCGAATGTTCAATGATGGAAGCATTGCATAGAAAGAGCTATATTAAGTTAGAGCTTACTACAGAACGATATCAAAAGGAATTGATTAACTTAGAGCTTGCCTCGAGGAACAAATAAGAAACTGACGAAAAGTTCCAAGTCGGAACTAAAAATCAAAATGAAAGCAAAAAAGCTAAATAAGTAATAAATAAATAATGAATTCGATAAAGAAAGGAGAAAATATGTTATGAACAACATCACAAACATTGAACTTTTTTCTGTGTTTTTTTTTTTTAAATTTATTGTCAGCTGTTTCTAATTTCTCTGTATATTATAAAATCAAACAGGCCGACAGTGTTTAAGGTATTCAACTAAAGTTGCATTTTGTTTTGCTGTGCGCAAAAACTGCAGAACTTAGAAATTTGAAAATTGGAGTGTAGGAAAGTGTACAAGAATTACGACGAAAAAAAATTAAACTTTTGCGATGAAATAAAAAATTTTATATTAAAAATTATAACTACTTTACAACGCTGTTCCTAAACCGTCGAAGTCCTGTGAAACAACAAAAAACACTTCTTCTGACTGTGTACTAAATATTAAATGTAAGAAAATTATTATTACTACAGAACCACTTAAGAAAACGTAGCTAATTGTAGAGAAAAGTACTTCCAGTGCTTCTTTTTTTTGAATTAATAATAAACAGACCTTTGCATTGATTGCACCGAAGAATTGTAACTATAACCAGAAGAAATTTTACATACTTTTTTCGCTTATTCATATACTTTTTTTTCTCTCCTTAATGCTACTTACTTAATGTCTGTTTATGTATTATCTATGTCTTTTTTATTTGTCTAGGATATCGATTATGACTGATTATTTACATGCCCCATAGATGGTTTAGGAAATTCAACTTATCAGTACACAAGCTGCGTAATCAGTATTCATAGTTCAGATGCACCAATAGCCCTCTTTGCTCAAAAAGCTAGTAAGTCATTTATTTCAACTAATAAACCTTGTGGATTCTCCTAATTTCCTTTTTTGATTAGAAAGAGATTTTTCTTTAAACTGACATCGGATTCACGCTGATAGTACCGGATTCATGTGGATTTTCTCTTTCATTTGCTACAAGTTTGGAAAGATTTTATTGCAGACAATTGGCATGCATCGATTACAATACTGTTATATTTTTTATTACTCAAATAAAATCCATACATCAATAAAAATATTATCGATATTAAACGGCGCTTTGAAACCAATTAAATATTATCGCCATTATTATTCAATATTTATTAGCTTTTCTTGCAGTGATAAGATAAAGGATTTCCATTTGAATGCGAAAGCAGGTAAAAAGGTAAACAGTAGCAAGGTCAACTTTTTCGGATTAAATATGTTCAACGACAATAGACTTAACTTGTTGACGATTTGCTTGTTACAAAAATTTTATCTATTTATATTATTGGTTTTAATGATTATGCTTATTATTTTTCGCCAGTTAATTTAATAAAATCTGAAAAATAGATCGTTCTATTTTTACAGATTGTAGTATCATAAATAAGAAAAATAAACAACGCTCAGAAATATATTATTTCTGAATAAACTAAATTATTCTTCTATTTTTACTTGTTCGCAAGTTTGCTGTTATATTGAATAAAGTTATATACATCTTATTTACCTTTTAATCTTTTTAAATTAATGTAGATAAATACAATAAAAATATCTGATAATCATTTGACAGAAAAATAACTCCTATTGATGTGCACTTGAAGCAAAAGTTATTCATATTCGATTACTTATTCTATTATTATTCTAGCATTTATTTTATACAAATTCTCATATGACGAATAGGTATTATGAATTATATCTCGTCACGATGTTTCTTACACAATATGAAAATAAAATTCAAAACACATAAATTCAAGCAGTCTTGATTTATTAATTTTTATCAAAATTATGCAATTTAAAAAAAAAAAAAAAAAAAAAAAACAAGGTTCCAACTGTAAATATAATCGTAATATAATTTCAGCATTTTGGTATTTTTTTTAAAAAAATCACCCAGACACTAGTGAAATTGGATCAAGCATCTGCTCATTAGTTCCTGATCATTTTATTTCGCTATTGTAAATGATTTTTTCATTTCTGGAACTCTTATATGCTTAATTTATTATAAGAATGTATGAGCGACGGTTAAATCGCCTCAGAAAAATTATATAAAAACACTTATGTTGGTTATTGCAATTACATAAATTTTCTGGCTTGTGTGCTCAAAATAGCCTTATAAACCTTCGTCAAGTAGAAGAGGACAGATAACACAATAGGAGAGACAGCACCAAGTAGTACCGTTAATTGAGCATAAGAGCTTGATTCAGTTGTTGCCAGTACATTTTCACTGGCCGGAAAATCACATGGTAGGATCCAGTTTTCCCACATTAATTTCCATATTATCTTGGTTGTCATCAGTATAAAATTACTAAAGTTATAAAAGTATTCGCGATCGCAACGCTCGAGTACGCCGTCTAGCGGGAGCCTGTAAATATCGGACATTAATTTATCACGTTTTCATTTAGTTCCATCGAAATCATTGACTGAATCAGACGCCAATTTTTAGCAGCAAATAAGAAACAAAATTTCCCTAAGAAAAAGGCCGAAGAACTTGAAAAAAATCTCCAGAATATTAGTAAATCTTTCAGGAACAGAACACGCCAAACATTTGAAGAAAAATTCCTCAATAATTTTTAATTTCTATTATCAGCAAACTTGCAACTGATGACTTCCGATTTCACTGGAATGACGAACATTGCTTTCGTCATTCCAGTGAATAAATATGAATTCAAAACATACAGAATTGTAATAGTTATAGCATATTCTTCTTCGTTATAGAATAGTATATATTTCTGTATCCATATAATTCGGAAAACAACAATAAAAAATTATCCAAGTTACTTGAAATAGTGCCATTTGTGCTGATTCTTAATTAATTTTAATCGTTTTCTTGGTAAGTATTTTTTAGTTTTGAAAGAATAAGTTCAACTAGAATTCAGCTATTCTGTTTTTAGCTACATATTCAAATTCATATCAATTATAAAATTTTGCTGTGTAGTATGTTATCTAAAAGTAATGAAGGGATAAACTATGTATCTATTATTTGAGAATAAAATTTTCAAACAAGGAACTTATCATTTTCGAATTCTCCGGGAATTATAAATCAGGTAAGTGCACTGATTTTTACAATAAAAAATTTGCTTGTAAATATTTTTTTTTTCATTTGATGATGGTTCTCTACAGAATGGTTTTTTACGTCTGATTAGGAACTATAAGAATAATAAAAAAAGGAACAATATGAAAGTTTTTATTTCAATGTAAAGAATTCTTAAAATCGTTTTTTTATCCTAAGAATTCTTTATTTTCCGTTTTTTAGTTCATAATTTTTTGATAAAAATTGTTCTCAAAATACTTTTTTTGAAAAATTAAATGGTATAACATTATGTGTTTATGTATACTTTTTGTATATTCCAATGTTTGAAGTAATATGATTCAGAAAAGAATGGAATAAAAATTCGGTACTTACGTATTAACGCCACCGCCGCTACAGATTTGGCGGTTTATAAGTGCCGCCAATCTACACTTAAAATTTTTGCGACAATTCCTTAAAATAAAACACTTTATTTAAAATCAAAATAGTCAATCGGATTTCGGTGGAAAATGAGCCGATATAGAGTTTAACATAGATTCAAAACAATCATATCGCCATATGAACTCTGATAAATAAGATTCCAAATGAAGTAACATTTCCAAAACGTATGTTTACAAGATAAAGTTTCATGTTGTGGGAATTGGTACATTTTCGTTTTTTCGATAAAATATTTCCCTCCTGAAAAAATTAAATTGCATCTTATTTTGTTTTTGGCAAATCCCAAAGACGAATTTTCGTAGCACTAAATATGGCGACAAAAAAGAATTCTTTTTTTGTTTTTGTTTCGTCAGCATTCTTTATTTTACGTTTCTTAGTTTCTAAATAATGATTTTTATAGAAACTTGAAATTTTTTGATAAAAATTGTTGTCAAAAAACTTTGTTTACAAAATTAAATTTCATAAAATTATGAGGCTTATGTATACTTTTTGTTCATTTTAATTTTTGAAGTAATATGATTCTTAAAACTATAGAATGTAAAGTTTAAATGGGCCTTTCATGTTATATCATTAAATTTAGTAATACTATTTCTCGGGCATTAGGTTTTAACTCTTATAAGAATATACATATTTTTTTCTGTTAATGTACAAATATTTTTCCGATGTGTTTTGGATATTCCTTCTCTAATAAAAAGAGATACCATTTTGTTTTCGTTTGCATAAGATAGAATATCAAGCATTTTTCTTTTTTAAATTTTATTAGCCACAATAAAGAAGGAACGTTGCAATGCTACGTGCTACATTAACGACGTCTCTAGAGTAACTGAATGACTGTTCATATAGAAATCGCAGATATTAGTCTCATACAACAACGCCCCCTATAGTTCGTTGCGATCGCGAATTGTTTTCCTGAAAAATATTTTTGTATCCCAAATTTAAAGAGTTTTATCTGTAAAATTGATTTTTCTTATTCTAGTATGCTATTATTACGTTTTTGATTTTTGATTGTTTTCTAAATTAAAGGTTTAAAACTAAGAAATGTTTTCTTTATTATTACGTAATGTCTTATGAATTTACCTTTTTACGCTACAGTTTTATATAAATTTATTTAAATCAGTGTAAGTGTAGAATCAGGGACCCTCTGATATTTCGCGATTTGAAAACATGCCCACGTATATGCATATGAAAATAAACCAAAAACCAATCACATAGCTGTAAAATTGCGGTAACTCGATGCTGACATCATTAAAAGCAGAGACAGCAAGAAAAAAATATCATGGCAACCAAAAACTGAGATTCAGTAAAATTTTACAATTGAAATTTGTCTCCAAACAAATTAATTTAGGTTAAACTGTAGAATCAGCGCCCCCAATCGTACTCCTTAACCTAAATTTATTACCCATTTTAAAATTATTATTTTTTGGCACGAATTATATTAATACACTATTATAAATTACAAATAAAGAGATTATTTAAATGATTAAGAACTTAACGATCAGCTTCCTATACAATGCACAAATTGTATTTAATATGTTAGCCTGTTTGGCAAGCAAAAACATTTAATTATGTTTGAAACTCACCAAATTTCAAATAATAATTTATCTTTAGTTTTAAATGATATTTTTAAAATTGATTACTAGGCAAAATTACTTATGTTTACTAATGGATATTAATAGAATTATAAGGAAATGTTTGGACGTGGAAATTAGCGTAAGAAACAGAATTTTTTAATACATATATTTAATGTGAATAATTTAAACTTTTGTTGAAAAATTTGTTTCTTGACATGTTTCTTCCGCGTTTTAAAAACTGTTTAAAAGTTTGGTCTTTTATCGCTTGCATTTATATCACAGGCTGGGATTTAAAATTTTCGGACAAGAAAAAAAAATTTTGTAAAATGTACGTCACGTAAAGTGTTTCTTCTATAGCATCATAAGTTAAAGTTAATAAGTTATCTTAATTTATATCTTTGGAACTGGTGGCAAATTTTCAACCTATTTTCTCTTCGATCCGTAGTTTTTTATTATACAGCCATGATTGGTAATTATTGTCCTTAAAATCTACGTAAATACGTTGCAATTTAAGAATTATGCATTAAGATATGTTTTTAAAATTTCTGGTGTACAGTACGCAAATTAAAAAATGAATCAACTTAATAACTTTTCAACTAAGTTTCTGATTTTGAACAAACATGTCTTAATATTTATCCACAGAAAGATTTAAAGCCGATTGAACAGTAGCTTAATTCAGTAAACGTATCGTGCGCAAGTTAAATAACAGCACGTTCATGAGCCAAGATGCAATCTTAATGATTTATGTATCTAACCTAAATAGGCTAATTAATTATGCCAGACAATATCTTAAATTGTTACAAAATCTGACACAAAATCGTAATTTCATTGAATAAACATACCATGTATTGTGGTGAATTTGGATTCCTGACTTACCACACATGGAATGCAACTGCAATCTGCATTTTTGTATCTCATTTCGTGACAAAATTTAAAATTCTTAACATATCATCAGCACAAATTAAATAGAATATGTAAGGTAATTTCCTAGAATAATTAATTGTCTTCTTTTACTTTCTATCGCTGTTTGCTCTTCGATGTGGCGATGAGTCAAGTTAAGAATGATTTCAACAATAAAACAATAAATTTAATGTAATGAATAAAATAAAACAAACTACTTCAGCAGCCGAGTACATTGCTGCTTCCTAATCGTTTCATATTAAAAATCTCTCTCTTACATTTGTAAACAGACACAGTAGTTGTGGCGCTGCTCCACCTGCTGGACAACACACTATTAAGGGGAAATCTTAACAATTAAGAGTGCATTTTAGAACTAGAAAATCTCATCATTTGGCCAAAAGGTGTTCTGATTCTGAGCACAATACATTTTTGTGGTTTTTTTTAAAGCTGGGGGATTTTTGTTTAAACCATTCCCTATGATTTAGCCTAAAAACACTTTATCTGTTTATTGGACATTCATATTTTATTTAACACTAGAAAGACTGAAATTTAGTATATACCTATATTAACTTTTTAACTTTTGAGCCACGGTTTGTTTTAAATACAAGGGTCTGTTGACCTTATCTTAAGCTATAAAGTAATAAGGGTCTGTTGACCTATTTTTAACCATAAAGTCATAAGGGCCTGTTGGCCTAAATACCTTTTACTTTTAATTCTATAATGGCTCAATTTTAGCAGATGTCATTGATGTTATACCTTTTTGGTGTTGTTACTTGTGATGTTGCACTTTTTCTGTCGAGCTGTTGCCACTGACATCTGTGATTTTAAAATAATTGTTGTTGATATAATTTCTGGTGTTTTATGTATGTTTAATATATGTTTTATGTATCTACACTCGTATGCCCTTAAATAGGGCAGGTCGAGTTACAAATAAACAATATACCTCTATTGCCCAAAAGCAGTCAAAATGACTGCATTGTGAAAGAATAACTAATGTGTAAAGAAATCTGTTTAAAATTAATTTTTAGTATTTTTTTATATTGTTTACAGTTACATAACAAGTTATTACTAAATATTAACAATTAAAAAATTATATATTGTGCAAAAAGTCACAAAATTCTAAAAAAATGTGTCATTATATGCATCATTGTTTCTCTAATTGAATTTAAAAAGCAGACAAAATGACTTCCTTGGGTAATATAGTGTTAACTCTAACTTTTTTGCAATTGAACAAACAATTTTTTTCCATACCTTTAGAACATTCATACAAAAATCTCCATACAAAAATACATTTTTAAATAGAATTACTCCTTTTAATCGGGCAGACGAAAATTAAAAATTTTCTGATTGCAATGCAACTTGTTAAGCTAATTTATTTATTGAATTAACTAAATGAATAGGGCGAACCAATGGCACGCGTTCCATTTATGGCACGCGACACAATATTTTGGGCACTCCACCGATCACAATTGTTGTAACACTATGAATTGTTATTACACAAATGTTATGACACTAGCATATGTAACAATTAAATTAAAATTCACAAAAAACAAACAAAATAATAAACGATTATTAATAAAAAAATTTAAAATTAATACTAAAAAAACAATTAATAACCGTAAAAGCAAGCTAACAGTAAATAACTAGCAAAAAAAATCAACAGTCCTGCTTAAACTAACATCTTACAACCTAATATAAGTTATTGGTCATCTAATCTGCAACAACAGAGGTCACACTGATATTACTTTAAGTGGAATTACGTGTATAACTGAGACATTGCAAAATGTTTTTTTTTATTTTTTCAATGTAAATAAAGAGTTTTGAGTTGATAGTATTTAGTATTATTATTTTCCCAATAATCACGAAGTCAGAATTATTTGACGGCACGTCTATGACCTCATTAAGCACTTTTTTAGAAAAAATGGCACGTTGGTGTATAAAGGTTCGCCACCCCTGGAATAGGGCAATAATTGACAGTTAAATGAAGCACTACGTGTCGTGAATAAATGAAGTGGAATTTTATGCACATGAGGTGTTCTTAAGGTAAAACTTTTACAGTTATTTATATATATATATATATATATATATATATATATATATATATATATATATATATATATATATATATATATATATATATATATATATATATATATAATTTATTTAATAAAATGAGTTAATATGTTTATAGCAGCAATTAATTAGTTGTTTTATTCTATTAAATAAGTGCTTCTTTTTCATTATCCCTTTTCTAATTTTCTAAACCAAAAAAATCGATGCATTAAGTTTTCAATACATAAAAGAGTATTTAAAAAACTTTCATTCAATTTTTAGCTTGAGTAATTTTTTTTCCCAATTTCTTTGAATACTAAAAGCTTGGTAAAATTTAAGCTATAAAGCCTTCAAGAAAATGTAAAGAATTTCAAGTAATTTAAAGGATTTTTGTATAAAATGTCTCTTTTCCATTAGAAATAAAGGGCTTTTATTTTTTACGCCAATTTTACTAGCATAAATTCGCTCTCTAAGGTATTAAATTTATGCATATTTCATATTTTATAACTGAAGTAAAAATATTTTCAGAAACTATACAATTTTGTGCCATATTTTAAAACAAAAATGTCATTTATGTTTTATAAAACAACAACCTGTCACATTTAACCCGACAGCTATGATAATCTAACCGTAGACCCGTCTTTCCGTGGTTTTTATGACGTAGATCATTTTATTTAAAGTGTGTTAGACTCCATGCAATATAAAACAAAAATGAATACATAGACAAGTTATTAAATTAGAAACAACTGACAAAATTAGAAGCAAATAAAATAATTTCAGTAACTTTAATTTCATTACACTCATAATTATTCTATGACACTCATAATTCCATTTTGAAATTAAATACGTTTAAAATAAGATTAAAAAAAGTAACTGAATGTGGAGATATATTTATCAACTAAAAGATTTGTATGTTAATCAATTTCAAGAGCCACATTTTTCTGCACTTATTTATTCACTTTATTTTTACGTATCTTTCAGCATATGATTCCTTTTTGTAGCTTCCCCCTCGATAAGCATCTACCGAGTTGGGTTGCACAGAAGAAAAGAAAGTTTCTTTATTAAAAAAAAATTATTTATTTGAAACGTCATCAAGGCGTATAACATTTTCAAATCCTGTAAAAAGAATAAAAGATTCCGATAAGTTCCGAAAATTGTATGCTTTTTTTCTCGATATCATTGCACTGTTTCTATTCTAATTCGTTGTATGTTTTTGTTAGCTGGATATTTGCAGAACTCTTACAAACTCCTCCTCCCCTTTGAAGAACTTTTCTTTGGTAATGGGAGAAAAAAGTTGTTTTTTTTTTTTCTTCACAAAGTATAATATTTACATTTCAAATTTCACTACTAAAACTTTAGGTAAACTAAATTCTTTACGAGTTATTTTTTTTATCTTTTTTTAAACGTAAATCATAATTATGAATAAGTAAAAAAGATCAAACTGTATACAATATCAATAACAAAAAAAACTTATTTACATATACCTTCCCATCAATTAACTATTGTCTAATTTAAATTAATAGCTCAAAGATGCTCTACTAAAACTATCAGCATTTTCATTCTTAGGACCAGCTCTATGCGCAATTTTGAAATTAAGCATTTGCAGTGGTCAGCGCATAAATCTGTTATTTGAACTAGCATTCGTTTTCAGCCAGTTTAGCGGGTCTGTCTGAATGGTAAACTTTTGCCCATGCAAATAGCGTTGTAACTTTTTGACAGCAAAGAATGTACCAATATAATCTTATGCTACCACTTTCTTTTCCCGTTGTACAATATTTTTTTTCGGATTCCCGAAACATTTCACCGAAATGTACTTACTTTGTGCTTTTTACTAAGATGTGACTAGCTAGTTGTGTTAGTACCATAACCACACCAATTTCAAAAACATCTGTTTGGAACAATAATTCCTGTTTATAATTAGGCGAGACATTTCTTAAAGGTTTCTTCGCATTCAATAGCTCAGATAATTTCTTTCCTTTTAATTTTGCATTTTAGCGTGTCAAATTATTGGCGAACTAGGACGAAGGACATTTATATTATTCGACTATAAGAGTAGCCAGCTAGTACCAAAAAGGCTCTCATTTGAGTCTTAGTCTCATGTACAGGTAATTCGGTTACTGCTCGTATCTTTGTATCGGATAGTTTTTTATATGAACTAGATAAAGAACATGATCCTGCGAAAATTGACATTTTTAAGGTTTCTTCGTCAGTTCCGCCACTGAAATCTGCTGCAATACACACACCAGAAGTTCCAAATGGAAATTTCAGATATCCGAGTAAATTGCTATATCATCAAGATATGGTATTGCGAATTCTCCCATACCTGTTAGAAGTC